>NC_134403.1:374263602-374431102 GCF_038048845.1 Mixophyes fleayi
AAATGTGATAATTGTCTTGCACAGCCCTGAATACTAATCCTTAGGGGTCTCCTTCTTCTGGGTCAGGGGGGTATAGAAACATTAACTGTTTATTTTCTGGTAGGGTGCGGGGTGAAACACTAGTCCCACTAATTGAAAGCAGAAATGCCCTGCAGGAAGTGGGAGGGAGATCTCACACATAACCAGGGGTGACTACATTGTGAGGGGGGGGTGTAGTGATTACAATACTGTGTACTGTATAAACCAGCCTGTGTTTTCTTAGACCTAGCTGATGCTTTGGAGAGTGATTTGCAGGGGTTGGATTTAGGGCAGTCCTGGGGTGGATTGAGGGGTGTCCCGAGGCACCCCAGATTGTATGTGCACTTGTTTAACCCTTTTCTGGCTGCTCACTCTGCTGTTTGTGGGTGTACATGAGGCAAAGCCTGACTGCATGCACAGCACAGACACTTCACTCTATATCTGTTCCTTCAAGACAAAATCTACCGTTTTACTGAGCAGATTGTCCAAGTGATCGGCCACAGGGGTCATAACATGAGAATGGGGACTGACCAAGGAATTTCATACAGTTAAGATAAAACATAAACTGTAGTAACTTCACTCTTGTTAATATAATGAAATATAGGTATATACATTAGACCAAAACCTTCTACGTTTTTAATTTGATCACAAGCTCTGCAGGGAATACATTCTGTGTCACAGGTGTGACTTACTATGTTAGTCGTAGTATAGACAATAAAATATTCTGCCCTGTTGCTACCTTGTATCCCCAGGGATCTGCTGTGTGATAATACTGTGATTATTAGAGGTCTGTGTTATAGGGGATCGCTGCCAGCGCAGTAAGGGTTAATGAGAGGGAACGCTCCATGCGCTGTATCCTGGTAATGTTACACAGGGGAAGCCGTGCTCAGCAATCTGCAGGACATATGTGTAACATGCAGAGAGCTTCTGGGGTGACCTCCTCCCTACACCCCAGGGACCAGACCACACTCACTGTCTCTATGCCACATAACAGCTGTCAGTAGTGGACACAGCTGGACCCAGCGTAGGAAACATTCCTCACTTCCCCCACACACCTTCTTGTGTATGCACATAACTAGATTGTAAGCTCTTCAGGCAAGTAAGGTGTCCCATGTAGATTGCTTGCTCCCGTTATATGTAACATGTTTGGATGTAACCGCCCTCAGTCCCTGAGCTGCGGGCGCGCTGCCCCCAGTAGACCCCCTATGAGGTATAACTCTGTCCCTATGACTCAGCCCCTGGCCGGCACTCAGCACAGATGGGATGTGGGAGCCTTGGAGGGTGCGGTCTACAGGCAGAGCCCAGATGTGGAGTCATGTACTTAGGGACTGGGTATTACATGGACTGTACATGTATATTAACCGGTTACCTGCTGGATGGTGCGTGACAGAGGAGGGGGTAATACGGGAGGTTATCCTTGGTGGTGGTATTATTAGGGGGGTTACATTCCTTCACACCTGTTTGCACAGTAAACACCCCGGGGGGGGGGATGTAATTGTGTGAAATACCAGGATGGTCCAGGTGTGAGGACAGAGACCTCCTCCCACAAATACAGCTGTTCCCAAATAGTTGGAGTCTTTATTGTCTCAATGTTCAGTGGTTGCCGGTCCGTGTACTTCCCGTGTATACTGTTGTCACATACGTGTCACATCACCGTGCCTGGAGCCATAGGGCTGGCAATCTGATCTAGTATCCAGTGATTCCCCAATCAGTCAGTGGACTGTCCCCCCCGGTGTCCTGCTGGTTCCCCTATCCATTTACTGTCAGTTTCCAAATGTAATTCTAGTTATAGTCTGAATTATTTTAGTTTTTTCTAGTTTGTTCATCACAGAAAGTGGATTTACTTCAGCCCCCCACCCCGATATTAGGTGACTTCTATCAGAATAAGTTTGGTTCAATGTTCCGCTGGCTCTCTGGACTTAGCACTACAAGCAGCGTTCCCAGCGATTGCCCAAAGGGTTAATGAACCTAATGTCACACATACTGAGAGCCCTTTGTATGACACAATGCAGATTTGGGGTGATCTCCTCGCTGACCATGTTCTGGTCAATATACAGAAGTGGACAGGGTGGGGTGGGGGTACAATATAATATAAAGTCATCTGTGTTCTAATTGTTTCCTAATTAACCAGAAATATATTGTGATTTATCTGAGTCTTAACTATGTGGAAATAGGTTGAGACTTTCCTAATACAAAGTATGGCAATCACCATGTCCCAATATACAGATCTCCCTTTCTAATACACAGATCTCTCCCTTCTCCTAATACACAGTACCGTCCCATCCTTGTAATACACATAACTTTTTTCTGCTGCTAATACACAGAAATCTCACATGCTTAGCTCATCTCTATATACACAGACATACATGTCATCTCCATATACACAGACATACATGTAATTTCCTAATACACATACATGTCATCTCCAAATACACAGACATACATGTCATCTCCCTATACACAGACATACATGTAATCTCCTAATACACAGACATACATGTCATCTCCAAATACACAGACATACATGTCATCTCCAAATACACGGACATGTCATCTCCATATACACAGACATACATGTAATCTCCTAATACACATACATGTCATCTCCATATACACAGACATACCTGTAATCGGTCAATACACAGACATACATGTCATCTCCATATATACAGGCATACATATCATCTCCATATACACAGACATACATGTCATCTTCATATACACAGACATACATGTCATCTCCATATACACAGACATACATATCATCTCCATATACACAGGCATACATATCATCTCCATATACAAAGACATACATGTCATCTTCATATACACAGACATACATATCATCTCCATATACACAGACATACATGTAATTGCCCAATTCACAGATATACATGTAATCTCTATATACACAGACATACATGTCATCTCCATATACACAGACATACATGTCATCTCCATATACACAGACATACATGTCATCTCTATATACACAGACATACATGTAATCTCTATATACACAGACATACATGTAATCAACCAATACACAGACATACATGTCATCTCCATATACACAGACATACATGTCATCTCCCTATACACAGACATACATGTAATCTCCTAATACACATACATACATGTCATCTCCATATACACAGACATACATGAAATCGCCCAATACACAGACATACATGTCATCTCCATATAAACAGACATACATATCATCTCCATATACACAGACATACATGTCATCTCCATATACACAGACATACATGAAATCGCCCAATACACAGACATACATGTCATCTCCATATAAACAGACATACATGTCATCTCCATATACACAGACATACATGAAATCGCCCAATACACAGACATACATGTCATCTCCATATAAACAGACATACATGTCATCTCCATATACACAGACATACATGTCATCTCCATATACACAGACATACATGTCATCGCCAGATATAAACATACATACATGTCATCTCCATATACACAGACATACATGTTGTCTCCATATACAGAGACATACATGTCATCTCCATATACACAGACATACATGTAATCTCCATATAAACAGACATACATGTCATCGCCAGATATAAACATACATACATGTCATCTCCATATACACAGACATACATGTTGTCTCCATATACAGAGACATACATGTCATCTCCATATACACAGACATACATATCATCTCCATATACACAGACATACATGTCATCTCCATATACACAGACATACATGTTGTCTCCATATACAGAGACATACATGTCATCTCCATATACACAGACATACCTGTAATCGGTCAATACACAGACATACATGTCATCTCCATATATACAGGCATACATATCATCTCCATATACACAGACATACATGTCATCTTCATATACACAGACATACATGTTATCTCCATATACACAGACATACATGTTGTCTCCATATACAGAGACATACATGTCATCTCCATATACACAGACATACATGTCATCTCCATATACACAGGCATACATATCATCTCCATATACACAGACATACATGTCATCTTCATATACACAGACATACATGTCATCTCCATATACACAGACATACATATCATCTCCATATACACAGACATACATGTCATCTCCATATACACAGGCATACATATCATCTCCATATACAAAGACATATATGTCATCTTCATATACACAGACATACATATCATCTCCATATACACAGACATACATGTAATCGCCCAATTCACAGATATACATGTAATCTCTATATACACAGACATACATGTCATCTCCATATACACAGACATACATGTAATCGCCCAATTCACAGATATACATGTAATCTCTATATACACAGACATACATGTCATCTCCATATACACAGACATACATGTCATCTCCATATACACAGACATACATGTCATCTCTATATACACAGACATACATGTAATCTCTATATACACAGACATACATGTAATCAACCAATACACAGACATACATGTCATCTCTATATACACAGACATACATGTCATCTCCCTATACACAGACATACATGTAATCTCCTAATACACAGACATACATGTCATCTCCATATAAACAGACATACATATCATCTCCATATACACAGACATACATGTCATCTCCATATACACAGACATACATGAAATCGCCCAATACACAGACATACATGTCATCTCCATATAAACAGACATACATGTCATCTCCATATACACAGACATACATGAAATCGCCCAATACACAGACATACATGTCATCTCCATATAAACAGACATACATGTCATCTCCATATACACAGACATACATGTCATCTCCATATACACAGACATACATGTCATCGCCAGATATAAACATACATACATGTCATCTCCATATACACAGACATACATGTAATCTCCATATACACAGACATACATGTCATCGCCAGATATAAACATACATACATGCCATCTCCATATACACAGACATACATGTTGTCTCCATATACAGAGACATACATGTCATCTCCATATACACAGACATACATGTAATCTCCATATACACAGACATACATGTAATCTCCATATACACAGACATACATGTTGTCTCCATATACATAGACATACATGTCATCTCCATATACACAGACATACATGTAATCTCCTAATACACAGACATACATATCATCTCTATATACACAGACATACATGTTGTCTCCATATACAGACACATACATGTAATCTCCATATACACAGACATACATGTAATCTCCTAATACACAGACATACATGTCATCTCTATATACACAGACATACATGTTGTCTCCATATACAGACACATACATGTAATCTCCATATACACAGGCATCAGGCCGCCACTGACATCCCCCAATGGGCCTCTCACCCACCCGCACAGCTGATCATGTTTTGGCTGCAGAGCTCAGGCTGCGCCCGCAGGTGATCAGACACATTCTCCTGTCTTCATGTCCTGGGAAATGTACAGATATATTACACGTACATGAGTGTTACATTGTACACACAGAATCCTGCAGGGAATATGGCACAATATATATATATAGGCTGTATATCCATTACTTGAGGTGCTAAAGTCCTCTGTGTTATACCGTACCCCTGTATTATACCGTACCCCTGTGTTATACCGTACCCCTGTATTATACCGTACCCCTGTATTATACCGTACCCCTGTGTTATACCGTACCCCTGTGTTATACCGTACCCCTGTATTATACCGTACCCCTGTGTTATACCGTACCCCTGTATTATACAGTACCCCTGTGTTATACCGTACCCCTGTATTATACCGTACCCCTGTGTTATACCGTACCCCTGTATTATACAGTACCCCTGTGTTATACCATACCCCTGTATTATACCGTACCCCTGTGCTATACCGTACCCCTGTATTATACCGTACCCCTGTGTTATACCGTACCCCTGTATTATACAGTACCCCTGTGTTATACCGTACCCCTGTATTATACCGTACCCCTGTGTTATACCGTACCCCTGTATTATACCGTACTCCTGTGTTATACCGTACCCCTGTATTATACAGTACCCCTGTGTTATACCGTACCCCTGTATTATACCGTACCCCTGTGTTATACCGTACCCCTGTATTATACCGCACCCCTGTTTTATACCACACCCCTGTATTATACTACACCCCTATATTATACTGCACCCCTGTATTATACCGCACCCCTGTATTATACTACACCCCTATATTATACTGCACCCCTGTATTATACCGCACCCCTGTATTATACTGCACCCCTATATTATACCGCACCCCTATATTATACTGCACCCCTGTATTATACCGCACCCCTGTATTATACTACACCCCTATATTATACCGCACCCCTGTATTATACTGTACCATGTGTTACTATCCCAGTATACTGTACTGCATCCCTTTCCATGTAATATGTAATGTTTAGAGTTCACATTTTTTCACACAGATACTCAGGACACCCGTGACCCTGTTTCCTGGGTATATTAACCTCTTTGTATAAAGCCAATAATAGTGCCCACTAATCACCCCACTTACATTGCCCTGTCCCCGGGGCTGGGCGCTCCTCCGTAATACCAGGGGCAATACTAGATTAAAGGACATGCTAAACTAGTCAATAACATGGGTCTGAAGAAAACAGGTATGAGACCCCGGGGTGTAATCTCTCTGACCCCAGGACACAGGGTGTACACCCACACTGCCCTTCAGGGTGTAACCTCTCTGACCCCCAGGACACAGGGTGTACACTCACACTGACCTCCAGGGTGTAACCTCTCTAACCCCAGGACACAGGGTGTACACCCACACTGCCCTTCAGGGTGTAACCTCTCTGAGCCCCAGGACACAGGGTGTACACTCACACTGACCTCCAGGGTGTAACCTCTCTGAGCCCCAGGGCACAGGGTGTACACTCACACTGACCTCCAGGGTGTAACCTCTCTGACCCCCAGGACACAGGGTGTACACCCACACTGACCTCCAGGGTGTAACCTCTCTGACCCCCAGGACATGTCTCAGTTCTCTATAACTAGTAATGACTATATAGCAGGACTCCAGGGGGGTAAATGTATTAATGTCCGGATTCTTCAACTCCGGCGTGTTCAGCGTCTTCGGCGATTAAACTTAAAGCGGCGCTGCATTGTAAAGGGGAACTTCCCATTACAAGGCAGCGCCGCTTTAAATTTAATCGCCGAAGACGCTGAACGCGCCGGAGTTGAAGAATCCGGACATTAATACATTTACCCCCAGATGTGTTCCTACAAGCCACAGTCAAAGGTTGGCTGGTGATATTGGAGGGCCAAGCCGAGCTGGAGATCCTGGGAGGGCACAGGCTGGCAGGAGATTATGGGGGGGCACAGTGTGACAGGAGATACTGGGGGGCCACAGTCTGGCAGGAGATTCTGGGGGCCACAGGCTGGCAGGAGGTCCTGGGGGGGCACAGTCTGGCAGGAGATTCTGGGGGGGCAAAGACTGGCAGGAGATTCTGGGGAGGCACACTCTGGCAGGAGATTCTGGGGGCCACAGTCTGGCATGAGATTCTGGGGGGGCAAAGACTGGCAGGAGATTCTGGGGAGGCACACTCTGGCAGGAGATTCTGGGGGCCACAGTCTGGCATGAGATTCTGGGGGCACAGTCTGGCAGGAGATTCTGGGGGGGCAAAGACTGGCAGGAGATTCTGGGGGCTTATAGACTGGCAGGAGATCCTGGGGGCCACAGTCTGGCAGGAACTTCTGGGGGTCACAGGCTGGCAGGAGATGTGTTGGAGGGCCACAGTCTGGCAGGAGATTCTGGGGGCCACAGGCTGGCAGGAGATCCTGGGGGGGGCACAGTCTGGCAGGAGTTTCTGGGGGAGTACGGGCTGGCAGGACATGCTATAGACAGTTGTCCCCTCCCTCTCGCCCAGGAGATATCACATAGCAGAGAACCAGGCGGCTTTGATTGAGAGAATTCCTTTCTCCTTCCCAGGAGCGTGCAGGAACAGGCCCCATTCCTGGTGTTATCCGGCCTCTACAACAAAGGAATAACTGAAGGGGGGGGGGGGGCAGTCTCTCAGATGTTTAACCCTTTCATAGTGAGACAATGTCACAACAAGGGGAACTCCTGAAATACAAGCGGGGACCACTCATGGTGCCGGTGTTGTATACAACGTTACACTATATACAAGCGCAGTAAGTAAGGCAAAAACCATGTTCCTCTGGAGGGGGAGATAAATTTAAAATGTGATGGCAGATTTATAATTTGCATTGGACATGTTCTAGATCAACTTTAAATGTCAGTGTAAGAATAAAGCTATCAAATATTTGTGTGCTGCATGAAAAAACAGCCAGTATTTAATTTATGTACAAAATAATCTACTTATTTGCACCCCTGGCATTGTAACATGGTTTTGTCCAGAAAACTTGAGTAAGAAAACTTACTCAATTTTTTGCTTAACTTTCCTAAATGAATCAGGGCCTCTGAGGTCAGTTGGTTTTTCAGAGAACTGTAATAAATTTCTGCCTGGGAGTGAACAGGTTAATGGGCGTTTATTGAGGTATTTTAACTAGGACCAAATGTTGGAGAACAGGAATGTGACTGAGGAAACACAAATACTGGGAACTCAGTAATCAGATACAATGTAGCAGAGAACATTTCCTGTATACACTCCAGTAATAGCGGGAGCTGCCTCTAACCGTTATTAGTACACAGGACTATGATGGCTGATTGGACTCCAAGGTCCTGATTTATTAAGGAAATTAAGGCAAAAAAAAATTCTCCTGGATAAACCATGTTACAAGGGGTGCAAATTACTAGATTATTTTGCACATAAGTTAAATACTGGCTGTTTTTTCATGTAGCACAAATACTTGGTAGCTTTATTTTTATACTGAAATGTAAAGTTGATCTAGGACATGTCCTACCCCAACTATAAATCTGTCGTCACATTATAAATTTACCTCCAATGCAACATGGTTTTACCAGGTACTTATTTTTTTGCTTTAATGAATCGGTACTTACTTACCGCACACGTGTGTACAGACAGCAGAGCAGCCATGTGTCATTCATGTGTGTGGGACCTTACCGGATACACAAGCATGTACGTGACCCCGGGGGCTCCTCACTCATATACAGAACGATGATTAATATGCCCAGAACACAGCCAGTCTCTTATGTATTTACCAGGCTGCTTGGTCTGCTGGCTTCTGTTACAGTTGTTGTCATTATACAACGTGTCCCTGTTCTGCAGTGTTTCCTCCTGGTACAGTGACATCACCCAATCTGAGCTGTGCAGGCGTGTTACATACACACGGGGCATTATATAGTGCAGGGGGCTATTATATACCCCAGTCTGTGGTGGGACAGCTCCTGACAGAATCCAGACACATTTTATATGTGCTCAGCGTCTAATACAGATGGCAGCCGGTACTACTTCTGTGTTCTACTAATCTGCATTACTGGAATATATAAGAGGAATCTGACCTAAAACTATTATTTCCCCTGAATTTCCGGACCCCAAACTAGCAGAACCCCGGAGATACCTGCAGCGATCAAGGCTGGGTGGGTAGAGGTTTGTGTCTGGGTTGTCAGGTGGAAGCTGATTGGTCAGATCAGTAATCGGTCAGACTGTATTGTAACGGTGGCAGCTGACTGGTCAGATCAGTAATCGGTCAGACTGTATTGTAACGGTGGAAGCTGATTGGTCAGATCAGTAATCGGTCAGACTGTATTGTAACGGTGGAAGCTGATTGGTCAGATCATTAATCGGACAGACTGTATTGTAACGGTGGAAGCTGATTGGTCAGATCAGTAATCGGTCAGACTGTATTGTAACCTATGTTTCTGGCTATTTACCGGTTTATATGTTGCCAGTCACATTGTAGCAATTGAGAAGGAACAGATGGTATAAATGTTGGGTTTAGATTTTTAGTGCTCCCCGTTTGTACATACATGTCCTGCCCACGTATGACACGGTATAATGGCGTGTATAATAGCACTAAGAGGAGAAACACCCCGATATAAGACGATAACCCCTTACCAGTAATTGTCAGAGACAGAGAAATGTTTCTAATGTACAATCATCCAGACAAACACCTTTCATAGGCTGGGGGCAATTCGCGGAAACTGGTGCTCAGGGAAAAAGATGCTGTAACCGGCGGCAGCCAATAAGATTGTAAGCACCATTTATTGGTGCGCTGTAGGATATAACAGTAACTATATCACATAATCCACAGTACAGCAGGTTTATAAATCACTGATGTCTGGTAACAATGTTACAGGACTGCAGGGGACAATGTCACCAGGAGGTGGAGCATTAACCTGCAGTGAGAGGGTTAACGTTCTCTATACAAATGTGTAAGGAGACTCCGCTGCTCAGTACCCCCCCATCCATGTGCGTGACAGCCAGAGACCCCTCTGATGGGAGAGACAGTCTTAGCTGCCTGTAATGTGAGAGACAGCCTGAGAACTCTCTGATTGGAGAGACAGCCTGAGCTGCCTGTAATGGGAGAGACAGTCTGAGACCTCTCTGATGGGAGAGACAGTCTGAGCCGCCTGTAATGGGAGAGACAGTCTGAGCCGCCTGTAATGTGAGAGACAGCCTTAGCCACCTATAATGTGAGAGACAGCCTGAGACCTCTGATGGGAGAGACAGTGTGTGCCACCTGTAATGGGAGAGACATTCTGAGACCTCTCTGATGGGAGAGACAGTCTGAGCCGCCTGTAATGGGAGAGACAGTCTGAGACCTCTCTGATGGGAGAGACAGTCTGAGCCGCCTGTAATGGGAGAGACATTCTGAGACCTCTCTGATGGGAGAGACAGTCTGAGCCGCCTGTAATGGGAGAGACAGCCTGAGACCTCTCTGATGGGAGAGACAGTCTGAGCCGCCTGTAATGGGAGAGACAGTCTGAGACCTCTCTGATGGGAGAGACAGTCTGAGCTGCCTGTAATGGGAGAGACAGTCTGAGACCTCTCTGATGGGAGAGACAGTCTGAGCTGCCTGTAATGGGAGAGACAGTCTGAGCCGCCTGTAATGGGAGAGACAGTCTGAGCCGCCTGTAATGGGAGAGACAGCCTGAGACCTCTGATGGGAGAGACAGTCTGAGACCTCTGATGGGAGAGACAGTCTCTCCAATATCCTCCTAAGTGGGGATAGGAGACCGCAGGACAGTTTCTGGCCCCACTGAGGTCAGGGTGGAATGCAGACAGCAGATTACTGGGGCACTACAGATAATACCAGGTCCACTGAGGATAGTCACACAGAGCTTTATTCTTAGTAACTTGTTCCTTATCAGTCTGTCTGTTCAGATTAGGAGAGAGTTAGAGAGTTACCATATCACAGAACACTTAGGGAGAGATTTACTAAACTGTAGGTCTCAAAAAGTGGAGATTTTGCTTATAGTAACCAATCAGATTCTAGCTGTCATTTTGTAGGATGTACTAAATAAATGATAACTAGAATCTGATTGGTTGCTATAGGCAACATCTCCACTTTTTGAAACCGGCAGTTTAGTAAATATAGCCCTAAGGCTGCAGGGTTTTCAGCTGATTATCGGCCAATCACACGATAAACAACCAGTCGGCCCGATATCACATTACTGTGTACGCTCCAACGAGGAGCGATTATTGTCCCAAAGCTCATCGTGTATTTTCATTTGATTTTTAAAACAAACTAAAAATCTCGCTCAATGATGGAACAATGTTGTTCCAATCCTGCAGTGTGTACGCTCTCAGGACCGGCAGTGTCCATAGATCTCTATGCAGTGTGTACGTGCTCAGGACCGGCAGTGTCCATAGATCTCTATGCAGTGTGTACGCTCTCAGGACCAGCAGTGACCATAGATCTCTATGCAGTGTGTACGCACTCAGGACCAGCAGTGACCATAGATCTCTATGCAGTGTGTACGCTCTCAGGACCGGCAGTGTCCATAGATCTCTATGCAGTGTGTACGCTCTCAGGACCGGCAGTGTCCATAGATCTCTATGCAGTGTGTACGCTCTCAGGACCGGCAGTGTCCATAGATCTCTATGCAGTGTGTACGCTCTCAGGACCGGCAGTGTCCATAGATCTCTATGGAGTGGGCAAAGTCACGATCTCTTCAGCCGATGGTTATGACAGATAAAGATCACAGATCTGCAGGTAAATCATGTAACACGTGTGTAGTGTGTACACAGGAACCGGCTGCTGATCGGGACCTTATTTTTCAGTTGTTGGTAAAATCGTTAAGGACATCACACCGGGAAACGTTTCCTGTAGCGTGTACTCAGCCTTAGACCCCAGGGCATGTCTATATTTTATGTTTATTGCTGTTTTAAGAGGTCTAGTAATGAACAGATCTGTGTATATGTCATTGTATATCTCTTAACGTCACACTAGACTCTGTGTAAACTTCCTGTGTGTTTATTACACAGACTCCCTGGCAGTAGTAAGGGCTGAGGTTATATCAGCCACAGGAATCTGCAGAGCAGGGATGTAAGTCTGCTGTGTAAACTATACTAGACGGACGGTATAAACATGTATTATATATATTCCTTACATAGGAAGTGATAGCAGCCATGCCACCGGCTCATCAGTCACAGTCATGTGAATACTCTGCCAGTATCTGGTAGTTACTGATAGTATCAGGAGCTAGATACGTTTCAGGTGTCACATGGAGTGGCCCTCTGACGCTCACAAGAACCGCACATCCCCCTTAATCTCAGAGAAAGAGACCCCCAATATAATAACGTACAGCAGCGTGTTACACACTATAACACATACATCTAACAATACAGCAGGAGGGAGCTGGGGGCCGCAGGTGAAGGCTCCGTGGGCCGCAGGTGAAGGTTCGGAGGGCCACAGGTGAAGGCTCCGTGGGCCGCAGGTGAAGGTTCGGAGGGCGACAGGTGAAGGCTCAGAGGACCGCAGGTGAAGGTTCGGAGGGCCGCATGTGAAGGTTCGGAGGGCCGCATGTGAAGGCTCGGAGGGCCGCATGTGAAGGCTCGGAGGGCTGCAGGTGATGGGTCAGAGGGCTGCAGGTGAAGGGTCAGAGGGCTGCAGGTGAAGGGTCAGAGGGCTGCAGGTGATGGGTCAGAGGGCTGCAGGTGATGGGTCAGAGGGCTGCAGGTGATGGGTCAGAGGGCTGCAGGTGATGGGTCAGAGGGCAGCAGGTGAAGGCTCGGATGGCTGCAGGTGGAGGCTCCGAAGGCAGCAGGTGAAGGCTCGGAGGGCCGCAGGTGAAGGGTCAGAGGGCTGCAGGTGATGGGTCAGAGGGCTGCAGGTGATGGGTCAGAGGGCAGCAGGTGAAGGTTCGGAGGGCCGCAGGTGAAGGTTCGGAGGGCCGCCTGCTGCCCATTAATGAGATACAGAGTCAGTGTTACTTCCTGGGTTATCTGAGTACAATGTGAGTGTAAATGATGGAAATAATATTATTTAGAGTCAGGGTAGTAATATTGGGCTCTGGGTAAATGAGGCCACGGTACAGATAGTATTTACATTGTTGTCTATCTGTACATGATGCACCCAGGAGTTATGGGAAGGAGAACGCACCACTGACCTGACATAGATGTGTATCCCAAACTCCTTGGATTGTGGCCACTGTGAGACATAGAGCTGACAGTCTGTTTGCTGCTGGATTGCCGACAGACCAGATCTGCCAGAATGCGGCAGATCAAATTGGAAAGATCAGATCTTTAGTCCGTAGGGTTGTACAAACAGATTGCGAAGCTCCCATTTACCCTGGCAAAAGATAATTGTACAGAAAGTCTGACGCAGCCGCCAGGAACAAGTCAGACAACATTGTGATTATCCAGAGCCAGGCAGTGAAGAGTTAATTCCCGACTTCCAAGGTGGGCCAGACCCTGCAAGTTTTCCATGATCTCATGTCTGGCACTTTATGGTAGTGTGCGGAGACTGGCGCTGGGAAACTGTGCCCTACTGTCTGCTGATATTTGTCATTTGGGACCTGGACTCTGTCCTGCAGTCCCCACATCCCTATTCTGGGGAGGGGGAGGCGAGAAAGGGGTTACCCAGCAGCGAAAACAATCCAACAAGGGACCTGGGCCTTTACAGTTAGAGAGGGAACATGGATTCTACAGGCGGAGAAAGTAATCCCCTTTCTATATAATACTTAACATTTCCATTATAACCTTCCAGTACTTTGCTTATAAATTACGTATAGAAATTATCCATCTCCCACATCCCTAATGCCCGAACACTTCTGATATCCCCTCCTCACTAAGTACATCAGCAGTGCTCCTCGCAGTGACCATATGGGGCGGGGCCTAGTGATCATACCTGTCTGAATGACATTATCCCCCAGCAGCAGCAATTATTTACTTATTTCTCTTTCTGGATATTGGGATCATATACCTGGATTGTTAAATTATTCCGTACTCAAAATCAGCGATAAATAAAATTATGACCCCATGTTTCACAGGTAGACAACTGGTGACTCTGAAACTATTATGGAGCAAAACTCCCATTGGCAGAGCATGCTGGGACTTGTAGTTCCTGCCATAATCCTTAACCCCTGCTTTGCCAAGGAATCATTTCCCCGGCACCACTGGTAACATAATAGGTGGTTTTGTCCTTTGGAAACTCTCACTTTGTTTTTGTTTTTGAGTTTGTTTGTTTTTTAGAAAAAAACTCTGTAATCAAACATTGATTTGTGGAATTATAGAATTACTGCTGTAAATACTTTGTTACCATTTATTGGGTGAAATATTTTTATTGGCGTTTGTGTTACATTAATCCCTGATGGTGGACTCCAGCGCCTTGTACGCTGGTCTTGGACTTATAAAGTGAGTTTGTTACAGTGTATGTGTGGTAATAATTCCCAATGTCTAAGCCCCCCGGTGCATGCAGTGCAGGGGTTAATTCTAGCTTCCCCCTGGAGTCTCTTAATGTGCAGCTGTTGTACCTGGCAGCTGCTGATTGGTCAGATCCTGGCAGGACAGAGCTCTGTGATTGGTCCACACCCCCCTGCTCCAGCAGTGTATTTACAGCTGGAAGACATTATAAAGCGAACAGAGGGTGTATGAGAATTATCTCACTCCTAGCATAGTCTGCATTCCTTCCGGCTACACAATGACATAGATATTCCCCTATTTGGTCCCTGATCATTAACCGGAATGTGGGTGTAGGGATTCCGCAGAAACTGGGGACCCTTCTGCAATAACACTCCGCCTGTACCCCCTTTTGTTGCTACCACTAAATGAGGCTCAATATCAGGCGTATTTATTAATCACTAATATTTATTATCGCAGTGATAAAAGTATATTTTCACTGCGACATAAGAAGATTAACCCACTAGGACGGGGCCAGAGAAACCTTTCTGCCTCAGCGAGCTGCACCCCCAGCGGAGCCAGGAGGAGAATAAGATAGTACAGTAATCTGCGCAGCGAAGCGTCCTGGCGTTAACTGCAGGCGATAGAAAGATGAAAGCGCTGAAAAATGTATCTCTTTGTCACTGGATAAATGGACAATCTCCCCTGATACTGTGACATAGGGATCACCGCCAGTAAAAGCCGCGCTGTTGTCTGCGTTATCTCCTTAGTGGGTGAACTGCAAAGTAAGCCCCTCTCCAGTGCAAACAGCCAATTACACCGGGGTGAGGCTTATCACCGCGTCATAGATAGACTGGTCGCACATACATGAGCAGGGATGGGTCTTATTATTATTATATAATACAAGAGACTCCACATAGAATAAGTGCTGGAGGAAGAGCTATGATCCATCTGTATCTTGCAGACTGATACATTGTTTCCTCTCATGTGATATAGAACCTGTGTGTGTGTCTGTAGCTGTGATGTGGAACATGCGTGTACCATGAAGGTGCCGTCTGTACATTGCAGGTTCCTACAGTATGTGTCATTCAGGGGAGGACTGGCACATTTTAGCCCGGGGTGCAAGACTTGACTCAGAAGCCTATTTTAAAGGGAAAAAAATGCAGGTGGCCCAGTGACCAAGCCCAAGTTAGCCCACTGTGGGACAAGCCCGAGGGGCAGATGCCCCCCTGCCCACCAGCTCAGCCTGCTCCTGGTGTCATTGTACAAGAGCAGAAAAAGCAGGAAAGTTTTTCCAGACGTCTCCATATCAGACAGTTCCTGCCTAGTTCTAATACCCCATCCTGTGCTCAACACTCCCACACACTGGCAGGTTCTGGTACTGCAGCACAGGCTCTGCAGCTGAAGTCTGCTTGTTAGATAATATGAATATAGCACATTATTATCTCTCCCAGACTGATATATTATCCACAGGAATTCCTAGGACTCAGGGAAATGTTACCCAGTTATCTATAGGTGTCACTGAGCCTTTATTACCACCAATAAAGCTGCAGATATTTCATCATTATAAATCCTGCTGAAATGTCGCACTCAGTGTTACACATCTCGGGGTCCGCACAGAGCGTGTGCGTAGATCAACCCTATTCTAATCCAAGCGGATTTCGTGATACGTTTCCATTGCAATCTGAGCGTAAGTGTGCTCTGGCTGTACACAGAGCAGACTGCAGTATACACACATGTGTATGTACAATATAAGGTCACAAAACACATAAAACTTTTTTTTTATAATAACAACAAACAGTATTATCATTTATAAAAAATATTACATTTCAAATATAATTTTATTATATTTTTCTAACATTAATTACATATAAAGAGGCTTTCTGGCATACTGTACATACAGTGCGTTTTTATCGTCTGTCTTTGTTGCATGCAGTTGGTCTGCGATAGTCTGTAACTTTTACAACAAGGACTATGTGTCAGTCATCTCTAGCAGTCGGCACTGACACCGGCCCTGTAGCTGCAGCAAATTATACGGCAAAACCAGACGTACTCACAACACCCCAGGACTAGAATCGGCCACATCTGCTTTGTATTGTCCTTACTGTACATGGGCTACGTCAGTCAGTCCCCGTTACGTCTCTCATGTTGTAGACAGTCCTAAGTGTCATTTGCATACAGACATGAATTTCATGTAATTGCGTCATTGGCGTAAGACCTGGCTGTGGGCATGTGCAGAGCTGTTTCACGCACTATACGCTACGCACACGGTCTTACATCCGAACATGAACCAGCCCATAGAATGTGATGTGTGTTGTCTTCTTACTGTTGTGGCATTAACTACGCACAATACACGTTCCCCTCAAAGGAAATTGTGAGCTGAGTTCTGATGTTCATTATAAAATAACTTATATAAAGAATTATGTGACCCCTTTTTAAAATGATTATGAATATTAGGGGTCACCTAAAAATTCTGTGATGTGTATAAATACACTTGGTCTACAGTCTCATGGGTTTATATGGTGACAGAACTATCTGCAATATACATAAATATCTGCATTATCCCAGAAAATCTCTAATTTGTGCTTATTTCCATTCTCTTCTGTTGTTTGGGAACTGATAAATCAGCGCATGAATAATGACATTATTATATAGTTATTATTAAATATATTATATACAAATCTACAATAATAATAATGATGTAGGGACTGATGTGTTCTCTGTACAGCGCTGCGGCATTAGTGGGCGCTATATAAATAGCTGATGATGATGATATTCTCCCACCAATTACAGAGATATTGTGAGATGATAGATTTACATGACAGTAACTGTTCTCCTCTGTACACACAGGAAGAGGCCAAGAGTAAGTCTAAGGTGTGCGCCAACGTGTTCTGCGGAGCTGGCAGAGAGTGTGCGGTGACCGAGAAGGGCGACCCTACCTGTCTGTGCATTGAGGTGAGACCACATTACCCACAATGGAAGCCCGTCATCTCCATATGAATGGGTGAAATATTCTGTGGGCGAGCAGTGCAAGACATGGATGTTGTCCTACGTAGAGTAGTACAAGACATGGATGTTGTCCTACGTAGAGTAGTACAAGACATGGATGTTGTCCTACGTAGAGTAGTACAAGACATGGATGTTGTCCTACGTAGAGTAGTACAAGACATGGATGTTCTCCTAAGTAGAGTAGTACAAGACATGGATGTTGTCCTACGTAGAGTAGTACAAGACATGGATGTTGTCCTACGTAGAGTAGTACAAGACATGGATGTTCTCCTACGTAGAGTAGTACAAGACATGGATGTTCTCCTACGTAGAGTAGTACAAGACATGGATGTTCTCCTAAGTAGAGTAGTACAAGACATGGATGTTCTCCTAAGTAGAGTAGTACAAGACATGGATGTTGTCCTACGTAGAGTAGTACAAGACATGGATGTTGTCCTACGTAGAGTAGTACAAGACATGGATGTTGTCCTACGTAGAGTAGTGCAAGACATGGATGTTGTCCTACGTAGAGTAGTACAAGACATGGATGTTCTCCTAAGTAGAGTAGTACAAGACATGGATGTTGTCCTACGTAGAGTAGTACAAGACATGGATGTTCTCCTAAGTAGAGTAGTACAAGACATGGATGTTCTCCTAAGTAGAGTAGTACAAGACATGGATGTTGTCCTACGTAGAGTAGTACAAGACATGGATGTTGTCCTACGTAGAGTAGTACAAGACATGGATGTTCTCCTACGTAGAGTAGTACAAGACATGGATGTTGTCCTACGTAGAGTAGTACAAGACATGGATGTTCTCCTGGGTCTCACAGTATAAGACATAGATGTTCTAGGTGTGGGATACAAGAGTATTTTCTTGCAGTATAAGACATATAATAGAGATTTACACATCTTTTTGTCCTTCTACAGAAATGTAAGAGTCACAAAAGACCTGTTTGTGGCAGCAACGCCAAGACCTACCTTAACCACTGTGAGCTGCACCGTGATGCCTGTCTGACCGGGTCCAAAATACAAGTGGACTATGACGGGCACTGCAAAGGTACCGAGTGATGATACCCGGAACGTAGGCTGTACCTTAGTGAGCTATGATTATACTACTTCTGTTACAGGAGTATTTGGTTGGCAGCATTAATACTGTTGTAGTAATATATCTGCAACTTTGCAGAATAACATAACATGTATTTGTCTGGACTGGGCAGATCAGACACATTGTAATATTAAAGCCCCTTTACGTGGTCTCTAAGACCTCAGTGTGATGTTATTATGTGCGGGATCTTATACACACGTTTACTGATTCTATGTCAGGAGGATGATCAGTGTTATCTACGTACTGGTAGGACATATAAAGGTCTGGGTGATTAATTGAATGTTTTGTTTTCCCCCCACGAGCAGAGAAGACAGAGGACACTCCGGCCGCCAGCCCAGGTAACTCACAAACTTACTCTTCTGTTATAATTCATCCTCACGCTGCAGTGACTCGACCATAGGACATGATCCTGTAATTTACCTTCTGTCCGCTGTCTCCTGCGTCCTCCGCTGATTGTGTCCTTCTCTGTGCAGTTGTGTGTTACCAGTCTGATCGCGATGAGCTACGTAGACGCGTCATCCAGTGGCTGGAGGCTGAGATTGTCCCTGACGGCTGGTTCTCCAAGGGGAATAACTACAGCGAGATCCTGGAAAAATACTTCAAGGTGAGGAGAGCGTCAGAGATCTGAGTGCAGATTCTGCTATTCCTCATAATCTGAAATAACTGAAACTTACCACGTCCCCCTATTACTGAAGGACTAATTGAGCTATACGAGAGTCACGTTATCGGACACTTTCCCACTCTGTGGAATCATTTTACAAGACAGACATTTTGGGGTGCTGTAAAGGTTCCCAGCATCTCATATATGACTCCCCAGGTGTGAGAGCCATAAGGTCCTCCATGCTCACTGTTGGGGCACGAAACAGACGATTGGGAGGGCGATACGTGCTCCGTCAGTATCTGTGCTATTCGTATTTGTAAATAAGTAAGGTTAACCCTTTAATGACTGGATGTATTTTGCACCTCATTGACCAGACGCAGTTTCACACCTTTGATCTTCACAGGAAAAAACTATTTTTTTTACTGTAGACAAGCTAATTTTATGTTGTGTTGTTAACTGTAATATACAGGGAATATATATGCAAAAAATAGGGAAGCAATATTTTCTTTTTCATATATCACCAATGGCTACTTTTTATAAAAATAGGGAATTATTTATTATTTTTTATTTATCTAATTTTGCAGAATAGAGGGACACAGAACATGTATTTGAAGAAGTTATATAGAAGAGATAGAGGTGGGAGGGATGTGATAATGAGACTATGATGTGATGTCATAAGATTAATACAGAAGCGCCGTGTTACAGACAGAGTTGGATTAAGGCCCTAGGGAGCCCAGGGCACTTAAGCCAGGGGGCCCCTATGATGTAGCATGGTTATCATTTTAGACAAATACACAGGCAATACTGTGTGCACTACTGTTAGATGCACACAGTTCAGCCTTTACGAGCAGTATGATATAAAGTGGGACATACCTCCCAACTGTCCTTGCAGTCGGATAAAATCCTGACTAAGTGAGACAGTCACCCAAATTCAGGACTGCCCCACTAGATTCAGGACAGTTGGCAGACTGTCCTGCTCTCTCATACCTATTTTGTCTCTTTCACCACCTGTGGCTGCTGTGTCTTTAGTTGCTGCTGGTCTTGATCCTGGAATGTTAGGGCCCCTATTTGGAAAAAAAATATGTTCCAGTTAATTTAGAAAACTTCAACAACCCCCAGAGTTAAATCGATAGCACCCACAATTAATAATGAGGCCCCAACATTAAAATATATTAATTTAGTATTAATTAAAAGTATTCATATTTGATAAATAGATCTTTTCTCCAACCAGCCCTGACATTAAATTAATAGCATACACAATTAATTAATAGACCTATTTCACTCCACCCAGCCCCAGCATTCATCATAATCATCATCATCTATTTATTTATATAGCGCCACTAATTCCGCAGTGCTGTACAGAGAACTCGCTCACATCAGTCCCTGCCCCATTGGAGCTTACAATCTTAATTCCCCAACACACACACAGACAGACAGAGAAAGACTAGGGTCAATTTGTTAGCAGCCAATTAACCTACCAGTATGTTTTTAGAGTGTGGGAGGAAACTGGAGCACCCGGAGGAAACCCACGCAAACACGGGGAGAACATACAAACTCCTCACAGATAAGCATTAAATTAATAGTACTCCCAATTAATAAATTAACCTATTTCCCTCCCTCCAAACAACCCCAGCAATAAATTAATAACATTTACGTTTAATATAATCATTTCCCACAACCATACCCAGCATTAAATAATTCATATTCACATGTAATAAATAGCCTCCTCCTCCTCAAACTTAGCCCCCACCCACAGTCCACCATTAAATTAATAGGTCACCTCTCGTTACATTAAGAACCCCCCCCTCATTACTTTAAAACAACCCCCCTCCCCTCATTACAGTAAGACAAATCACCTCTACCCCCCCTGCTTCATTATATTAATACAAATCCACCCCCCCCCCCCCATTCCCCTTCTCTCACACACTTACCTGCACTCAGCAGAGCTGTGCAGGAGCCTCCTCTGTCTCTCTGGAAGCTGCACTGCATGGGATGGCAGCTGGTCATGTGATGCGTCCCATGTGACCTGTCAGAGGAAGACCGGAGAGAACGATCCCAGAGACACACAAGGCAGACAGGGAGGACTGACACACACACACACACGCATGTAGAGCAGGGACACACACATACAGACACGAAGAGCAGGGAGGAGACACACAAACACACATAAGGTAAGAGAGGGAGGGGGGACGGATCATCTGCAGGTTTTTTTTTTTCAATTGCAAAATCTGCAGCTGCCCTCGTTCGGGGGGCCCCTGAGAGATGGGGGCCCGGAGCACATGCCCCCTGTGCCTTCCCCCTTAATCTGGCTCTGGTTACAGGCACTTAGCGGTAGATTTACTAAAACCTCTAAAAAGCAAAAGGGGAGATGTTGCCCATAGCAACCAATCAGATTCTAGCTGCCATTTTCTAGAATGCACTGGATAAATTACAGATGGAATCTGATTGGTTGCTATGGGCAACATCTCCCCTTTTGCTTTTTAGAGGTTTTAGTAAACCTACCGCTTAGAGTTTATTTTTACTATATTGTTCACTGTTTTTATGTTCTCTCCCGTAACTAAAACTATTATTCCACTGTTACTGACAGGTCTCCTTTAAAGAAAACAGTATATGGAAGTGTTTTTTCAACTCTGTGTAAAGCGCTGTGGACTATGCTGGTGCTATATGAATAAATATTTAGAGAAATAATAATGTGAAAACTCTAACAATTGTCCTTGATCAGACCGATGGTGTAATGCTGCATTTATACACTAGGGGGAGACCTCTCACTGTCATTATTCATTCATGTAGGAGCGCTGTAGGTACATTGTAATCAGTTGTGTACTATGGTCAATTATTGTTCTAAAATTAGTCTTTATAGGACACTATTAAAACATTTGAGTTTCTATTCAAATTTCCTCCCAACTCTTTATTTTTAATACAAGACACAGTCCTATGTCTAGGATCATAATTATCAAAAACATGAATATTCAAATGAATGGAGTTTTTTTTTTTTTTCAATTTGTTATCAACATTGTTCATGGCGCAAAGCGATACACGCGTGATCCTCCCATGACCCCTGAACATTGTAATCATACAATAATATCTTATTCTAAATGCTGCCTTTAAATTCACAATTGTTTATCTAGAATAATTACACATACTGACAGTTACATGAAGAATAAATAGAATGATATTGTGTGTTTCTCGGTGACAGAAGCCGAGGACATGGTCAGGGCCCTGACTCAGGGGTACAAATTTGCAAAGAAATTCTCCAATATTATAGTCTGTAGCTGGAAATCAGAATCCAGCTGTAACGGGAAACTATAGAGAGGAAGGTTAGGTCTGGGATCTGTGATATAGGCGATAAAACCAGATACATATAGATTTATTAGTATAATGGGTCTGATACCAGGTGCCTACTCTATATATATATATATTTCCAGCACGGTGGCTAAGTGGTTAGCACTTCTGCCTCACAGCACTGGGGTCATGAGTTCAATTCCCGACCATGGCCTTATCTGTGTGGAGTTTGTATGTTCTCCCCATGTTTGCGTGGGTTTCCTCCGGGTGCTCCGGTTTCCTCCCACACTCCAAAAACATACTGGTAGGTTAATTGGCTGCTATAAAAAATTTGTTCCTAGTCTCTCTCTGTCTGTCTGTCTGTGTATGTTAGGGAATTTAGACTGTGAGCTCCAATGGGGCAGGGACTGATGTGAATGAGTTCTCTGTACAGCGCTGCGGAATCAGTGGCGCTATATAAATAAATGGTGATGATGATGATTTCCAGCCAGCTACATTCACAGAGACATGGGGGGGTATGGTCGCCCTCCCTAGGTATCAGCAGGAGGGGGCTCCGCTACAAAGCGAAGGATTACATGAGAGGAGATGACGCAGCAGATTCCTGGTTCTCATTGATTACACATAAGAGGATTTAAAATTAAAGTCTGGAAAAGACATTAATCACTGTCCAGCTGAGGCACAGGTCTGACACTTTTTCTATTAATGAAGTAAAGGGGGGGATACTGTCGCACTACTTGTAGAGAGTTTAATTCCCTTCAATTCTGAGTTTCAAAACATAATTTTGTTTCGTATTTTTTAATTACTGTTTAATATTCTTATGTGGGGTTGACGAGGGTTGAGAAATACACAGAGCTCCATTAATCTTGCACATCGTTCTAACAAATATAACGGGGATGAAGGGGTTACACGCCAAGGCCTAGCGTCAGGAAAAGCCTTTATCTCAGGCCGTAGAAACCAAATTCCGTCACCGCGGCAACCGAAGCCTGGAAACCGTAGTATCTGCACTTCCCCAATTACCACTAGGCCCCCAGGCCAGCGTGCTCTCCTGATGAGCCTTTAATTACTAGACTCATGGTATTTTGCTGCCAAGTGTATGATGAATGCATGTTTGAAGACAAAGTATATTGTTTTTTTCGTGGCATATTTACCTGAGTAATGAATATACTGCCATAGAGCTGATAATGATTGAATGGTTCTGTAAGAGAATTATTTACAATGTTGTTCTTGTGCGTTTTGCCCGAAGAACAAGAAATCCCTGACACACTGGTTGGCCTGTACTGTCTATTCCCAAATTCTAAGTCCCTCCAGCTTACCCTTACAGAACGTACACCGGCACACCCCCAAATTACCACGTCTGGTGGCTTGCTGGCTTACCATGGTAATCCTGTATGTGTCCACACAGATTCCATGGTACTTTATATGAAAGTGTCTGACCTAGTTCATCTTGTGCCCCGTGATGGTATTGGGGGAACCCCCAGATCTGAGGGACCACTAAGAATATTTATAAATTTACACCAGACCTTGGTTAAATATCATTTGTGTTTTTCTGCCGACAGAGCTATGACGATGGGGATTCCCGCCTGGACTCCGGCGAATTCCAGAAATTCCTGGAACAGAACCAGACCGCCGTTAACATCACCACTTACGTGGACCAGGAGACCAACAAGATCTTGAAGTGAGTATTACAGCCCGACGCGTCATTGCGATGACACGATCCTGTACCGATGCTCGGGGGGGGGGGCGTTAGATCCGTCAGTGGCCGTGACCTCGGCTATTCACCAAAGCCTCTAATCTTATCCCGCCACTTAATTTTATCTAGTGATGCTATATTGGGCCCATCATTAACGGTTCAACTCTTTCACAATCCCAAAGGCAGCGGCAAAAAAAAAATGAAGCTCCAATTTTAATCACCAAAGGCTTGTCCACATCATTATATAATGTATTGTTAATGTGTGTATATTATATAGGGGATAACGGCTGCTGGACATTATATGGATATTAGAAGTCTTCTTAGAAGATTTATTTCTATTTCTGTGTTAACGTCTATAATATATTTTTGTGGGTGAGTTGGATATTTACAGTAGGACCCTCCTAGGACCTATGTGTAATGCTCTCTGTCCTCTTTCTTCCCCAGGGGTCTCTGTGTAGAGGCTCTTATTGAACTGTCAGATGAGAACGCCGACTGGAAACTGAGCTTCAACGAGTTCTTGAAATGTCTGAACCCCAGCTTCAACCCCCCGGAGAAAAGTAGGTATTCGGGATCCCCTTCCCCTGTGTTACATATCGTCCGGAGTCCCCTGTATTAGAGGCCTCTGATCCTTCTACAAGAGGCTGCCCATGTATTGGTCCCACCCCAGTGCCTGGCGCTATAACACCCCCATTACATGTCTGACCCCCCCACTCCCTTCGTTTCTCAGAGTGCGCCCTGGAAGACGAGACCTACGAGGACGGAGCAGAGACACAAGTTCAGTGTAATCGCTGCGTGTGCGCCTGCGGAAACTGGGTCTGCACTGCCATGTCGTGTGAAGGTGAGTGACATACAACATGTGTGCGCACACGTCATCAGCTGAAGGGACATGTACTAAAATGACTTATCTATAAGACATGAATCAGTAGGGATAGAAGTGATCAGTGAGCGGACACATTATACCGGGGGGTCTCTATCAGGAACACTGCACGGGGTCATTCAGTATATTTAGAGGAAAGTCGTCTTATCGAGGTTCAGTTGGCGCCTTATAAATGTTTGGCTGATGTGCACATTATCCGCTCTCCCCCACAGATTGCCGGAGATATCTTATTTCCTGATCAGTTTTGATGATATATTTGCGCTATTAACATCCTCCTGTATAACAGCCGTTTACCTGTCTTTGCATTGAGTGTTAATGTGTCACCTGTGAGTAGCGGATGTTATGCGCTTGTCATACGCTGTGTCCCGCTGATTACTGAATCGCCGTCTGTTTGCAGATAAAGACGCACAGCCGGAGGGAGATATGAGCAGATATGTGGAAGAACTGAGGAAGCATCAGGTAAGGACACAGGATTCCACCAACCATTGACACATGTGAGACACGGGGGTGGGGAGGGGGGGGGGGGGGGGGTTAACGCAACCTCTGCATGGGGGGGATGGGGCCACAATGACGCAGTTTATTAGAAATTGTGGAAGAGTTGACAAGAGTCATTTAAGCCCAGTAGTATTTCACAAGTATAACATCAACGTCTTATTAAACTTCCTTTACCATGACAGATCTGACAATATTGTACATTGTTCTGTGTACAGAGCGTCACATACTGACTGTTCCCTCCTATGTCTGTTCTTACAGGAGACCGCTGAGAAATCCAAGAGTGCCAGCAGCAAGGACATCTGAACGTGGAGCAGCGGATTCCCTGCGCCGCTCGGCCTGCGCGCCGCCCTCCCCTCCATTACTTAGTCTAGGGACGGGCAGGAGAATCTGTTCTTAGCTGTTGTCAACAAAAAAATAAATAAAAAATCAATCTTTATAGGGCATAGGTGCAAAAAGAGGGGGCGGGGCTCCTGGGTCTTAGCCCCCCCCCAAAAAACGATCCAATCACTTCATCATTTCCACACCTTGCAGCCGCTCTCCGGTTAGGCAATAATGCACTCGGCTCTCGCGCCGCTGGCGATGACACATGACGGTGCCTTCTACCACCTGCCGGGGGCACGGCGGCCGATGCGTCTGTGCGGTTGGGGACAAATTTCTTTAGAATCCATGATGTCGCGTTGTGTGACAGTTGCTGAGTGCCTTATTGCCATTCCTCGTATATCTTTAGTATAATGCAGCTTTTCACTGCGACATGATTCCAAATTACCACCAAAAGCTTTAATCTGGACAAGCGTTAACCCTTTGAACGGATGTCCTGGGTTTGGGAGGTGTCTTTATAGGTGTAGTTCATACATGTGTTGGGTGTAGAGGGAATGGGTGTTAGGCGTGTGCGAATGGTTCATGTAATGTTTAATGTGCCCGCAATGAGGCGTGTACAGGTCGGGGTGTATCTACCTGTGCTTGGACCGATTGGCATTCTCATTGCCCAACCAAGGCTGAGACATCCTTGAATCCCGGTCCAACGTTGTGTCACGGAGAGCTTGGCAGACCGCACTAATGGCTGCCGGCACGATGTATTGATGCGGGTGGACCAGAATGTACTGAGACGAACCGACTAAGGGCCAGCTTTACAGACCCTGTAACCCTCCAATTAACCCCTTCCTCCTCAGGCAGGATTGTGATCATCTGGCAGTACAAGGGTTAACCCCACCCACCATTGGACTCCCCTTTAAGGTGCTATATTGTATGGGACCCAAAACAAACCCAAACTGTATCTTTTGTTGTGTTCTTTAGTGTTTGTTATTAGTATTTAGTTGTGATATTGTAGCGATAGTGACACACACCCCTTCCCGTATTGCGCTTTGGGCTTCACGCAGCGGAGTCTCCGGTTATAGCGTCGTACATCTGCGGGCGCCCGTACCAGGTGTGATGGGGCAGAGGGGGCGGAGCACTTAGTATGAGGGTGATTTATAGTATTGGGGCGTCCGGTGCTGTATGTGACGCTAGACCCAGCCCCAACTACCTGAGCTTTCTATATAACAGCTTGGCTAGCAAGTTCAGGGGGGGTTCAACCCCCCCCCCCTTCCCCCACCAGATTGTCACCCAAATTAATTTTTATACAAGTGATGCTATTAAGAAGCTCAAGTTCAGTTCTCACCTAGGGTCGCGCCCCGCCAGCAGGGAAGTGGTTAATAAGGTGAGGGTGATTTACTAACGCATTGTCCTTCATCAGTCTAGCGCAGGTATCGGGGGTAATTCTTGTCAGCCAGTATTAACCCTTGCACTGCCTCCACCTGCACGACGTCCACTCTGAGATCTGCCAAAGCTCCGCACGCCAGACGCTGCGTTTCTGCATATTCCGCACCCTTTATTTGTTTTTATATTTGTATTTTTTTTATTCTATAACGACCAAATAAAAACCTAATAAAATATTATCATAGTGTACGGTTATTATTAAGGGGAGTTTGATTACAGCACCGTTTTGGTAACGTTCACAGCAGCACCGTGTATTTCAGGATATGGGTGCACCGATCTTGTGACCTGTCCATTATAGTGTGATTATTATAGGGTGATTATTATAATGTGATTATTATAGGGTGATTATTATAATGTGATTATTATAATGTGATTATTATAGGGTGATTACTATAATGTGATTATTATGGGGTGATTATTAATACTATAGTGTGAATATTATAACGGGGGTTGTTTTGCCTACAGGGGCAGCTGCCATTCTGTATAACACTGAAATACACACAGATAAATTCCCGTAGTGTGATAAAATAACATATATCATGACAGCCCGGTACTTTCAGTAGCCCAGTAACAGAACCGCTGGACAGGAAGTGCGGAGTGCGCAGAGAAATCACTTCCCCCACACAAGGGACAAATGCCTGAGAAGAGATCTCCACTTTTTTTTTTTTTTTTAAATCATCTCCCCCCAGTTACTAATTAGATTTGGACATTATTATTATGACCTTTCCTGGTGTAATATCAACACATATTATACTGTACCCATCACCTAAACACAGAGTGTGCGCCAAGATTCGTGCCGACGGCGTTCAGTCTACCAGGAACTAGTGATGTTACTGAGGCACGAGGCACTGACACACTGAGGCTTATATCCAGTGCTGATATGTAACCCATGTGACCTGCAGTTAGTTTAGGTCAGAAGCCCCATAACACCCTTAGGTCGGGTAACGGGGCTTCATCAGGAATCTGAGTTAATGTTTTGAGCTACGGATTTCATGGGGAAAAATAGGGACCTGTCCTAAAAACATCTGGACACATGGAAGCCGAAAACACGGAGAAGAAGTTAACTACTCACAAACACACATCCAACCATCACCTAGTAAAACTCTAAAATCCCAAATTGCTTTTATTACAGTGACCTTCTCCTGTATAAAGATCGGGAGCTGTTTGTATAATACCCACCAGAAATGCTTCTATCTCCCATCAGCCCCTAGAACAGAGAGGTGAGGGGGACAATATGGGGTCTGGCTGGAGTTTAGAGATCTTATCAGATGTTCCTTTAATGTCAACACTTCTAGAGCCTTTTTTAGGCTGGGTACACACTGGAGGTTTTCCAGCTGAACATGTCCTGGTGACTAAATATACAGAGTGTTGTAGATGGAATAATACGTTGTGAGATTGAATATTTAGTTTCAGAGTCACAGAAATGAAATTCGTTATGACATGCGGACAGCAATAACAAGCCGTATAACACTAGAAAGTAATTGATCTGATGTGGCGCTCCACTCAGTGTGCAGCCTGATGTATGTAAAGGAGTGTCCACTATTCTCCACAAGTTGAGTACAAACATAAAATACAGTTAACATACAATAAGTCTTTTCATTCCAAAAGAGAAACTTATTAAAGATCGAAGTCATAAGTATGACTGGGCGTTTATATCTCAGTTTAATGGGGAGTGAAAACATGTTGAGAGAATTATTACAAAATATTGGGGTATTCTTTCAAGGGATAATATTATAGGAAGTTCATTACCAGAAAAAACAGTTTTTGTATACAGAAAAGCCCCTAATCTTAAGGACCAATTAGTAAGAAGTTCTTTACCAGAAGAAAATAGAAAATCAATAAGAACTATTGGTTTCCACAGATGTGGACTGTGTCTGGCTTGTAAAACAATAAAATCAAAATCAAGTAAGACTACATGTCTTGACATTAATGGATACCAACTTAAGATCAAACAGTTCATTACATGCCACACGACTAATGTTGTATACATTATAGAGTGTGTATGTGGCAAATTCTATGTAGGGAAGACGTCCCGCCCTCTTAAAACCAGAATTCGGGAACATATATACAACATTCGAAAAGGTCTGGACACCCATTCAGTGTCAAATCATTTTAAAACTGAACATATGTGTAATCCAGAACATATCAAACAATTTTGTGGCATACAGACAATAGAGAGTAGTTGGAAAAATAGAGATACGGCTGGTTCCCTTTCAAAGGCTGAAATGAAATGGATTTTTTTATTGAAGACCTTAATCCCTAAGGGTCTCAATATAGAGTTTGAATTGAAGTGGTTTATATGATCATTACCTCTATTTGAGACAATATAGAATGGAATAGTTTTATGATATAAACAATTTTTTATCTGCATTTCTAATTAAGCCCCTGTCTTTTTCCTCTCTCCATGCACCTTTCATTTGTCTGAGAAAATTTGTGTGAAATGTATTGGAAAACATGATGAGAATTAAAGAGAAAAAGGAGGACTTACAGATTTTAAGAGATCCGGATGCCTACTTACCCGTCTATACTCTCATATTTGTACATGTATATTTATACTTGTGTACTGTTGTGTAAATTCTTTTGTACTCAGGTTGTTGATAAGGTGTACTTAAATCCCTTTTTTTTTACAACTTACTTTGTTTTTAAAGATAAAGATTTATATTCTGTATTCTGTATTTTATATTTTATATTTTATCAGTTTATGTACATGGTAAATGTGTATCCTCAGATGAAATCAAGGAAGATTGCACATTAACTTCTTTTTAAGTAGTCCAAATTATGACAGCAATTGAAATAATTGATTTAGCTGTCTCTATCCCCGTTTTTGATCTAACAGAAAAATCACTAAGATTTTTTTGTTCCCTGTTAATAAAGTTTTTTGGTATACAATACCCTATACCAGAAGTGACGAGTGCCTTTGGAATACATCCAAGCCTCGTTTTCAGGTTGATAGGGAAGTATAGTTAGAATTGACAGGGACGTACGTATACCGGAAGTGACGTGAAGTCTTGCTTCCAAGCCTCATTATGACAGCAAAGGAAGCAGGGCGGAGTTTACTATGAAAATCACGCTACAAACATGGATATATATAGAGGCGATAATACACTATTATCCTACCTTGAAAAAGACTCTAACCTAGAGTCGAAACGCGTTGGAGGATAAGTGTAAGCGGGATTTCGTTACATTGGTGAACTGGCATCATGGAGGAGTTTTTCTTGTGAATATCCTGAATTCATCTGGTATGAGTTTACACATTACCATTTTTGGATAACCTTGATGTCATGTTTTATGTGTATAGATCTCTATGTTTTATGGAGACAATATATTTTTATTAAATGGTGTTTTATGATATTGCACCAGATGGTTCTTATTTTTTCTTTCTGACATATCATGTTCATACTCTATGGAGGAATTTGTAAGCGATATACAGGAAGGATTACTAGAGATGCCCTATTAAAGCTAACATCTTGTAAGCATACATCTTTGGGGGAGATGGTGTAGAAAGTCACATGAATTGCGGTGGTATTTCTTCGTTTTCATCACGAGGTTGAAGAACACATTTTCTGACCGGGAACTTTGTGGACTTTTATATATTTATATTTTAGACAATCTGCACTATTATTTCTCCATTTGTTTTTTATTCCCATGAGTCTGATTCTCAGACTATAGGAACTCCATTTGAGGAGAGAAATAAAGGTCATCTATCCAGTGAAGGGAATACAGAAATCCCCTTTTTCCTGGGGTATGTGAGAAGGTGCGCGCTTAGTGTATGTTAACTGTATTTTATGTTTAGCAATAACAAGCCGGTTAATCAGTGTGAGAGGAATGAATGAATGAATGAATGAATGAATGCATATTGTGCTATCATTCTGTAATCACTATAGGACGAGATGAAGAGCACAGATGAATGGTAAATTGTGTGTAGTGTGTACAACGCATGAATCACCGACTAGTCCGACCTTCAGCTGTAGGTACGATAACAGATTCTCCAGTGTGTACCGAGCCTAATCCAAGATAAATATTGTTCCGAGTCCTGAGATAGAGGAGCCAAAATCCCTCTAATGAGATCACGTGTACGGGGTAGGACCATGATACCTGTTACTCTGGGGTATTAATATGAAGACAGGAGAACTCTACCACCAGGATCCTCTCTACAGACACCTCTCTGGGAAGAGGATCATCCGGTCTTAATGAAGCGACATGGCAGCAAATAGTGGAACTGTTCCCAAAGCAGTACGGCCCCAGTATATCTCAGGACCTGAAAATAAAGTATCCCGGCAGGTGTGCAGAGATATACCAGCCAGGCGAGACTCTAGATCAGTGATGGTCCATCTGATACCCTTCAGGAGCCACATGGGCGGCCCTCTAACATACACAAGGGCCGCACATTACCCGTCATCTCATGTAATAAGGCTCCAAGGGCCGCAGGTGAGGACTCGGAGGGCCGCAGATGAGGACTTGGAGGGTCGTGGGTGAAGGTTCGGAGGGCCATGGGTGAGGACTCGGAGGGCCGCGGGTGAAGGCTCGGAGGGCCGTGGGTGAGGACTCGGAGGGCCGCGGGTGAAGGCTCGGAGGGCCGCGGGTGAGGACACGGAGGGCCGCGGGTGAAGGCTCGGAGGGCCGCGGGTGAGGGCTCCGAGGGCCGCGGGTGAGAGCTCAGAGGGCCGCGGGTGAAGGCTCGGAGGGCCGCGGGTGAGGACTCGGAGGGCCGTGGGTGAAGGCTCGGAGGGCCGTGGGTGAAGGCTCGGAGGGCCGTGGGTGAGGACTCGGAGGGCCGCGGGTGAAGGCTCAGAGGGCCGTGGGTGAGGACTCGGAGGGCCGCGGGTAAAGGCTCGGAGGGCCGCGGGTGAGGACACGGAGGGCCACGGGTGAAGGCTCGGAGGGCCGCGGGTGAGGGCTCGGAGGGCCGCGGATGAGAGCTCAGAGAGGCCCTGGGTGAGGATTCGAAGGGTTGTCTGGGCCCATCTGTTCTAGATTACAGATCCACAGGTTGGACAGAGCAGCCTACACACCTCAGGTTTTATTTAGTAGAAAACAACTCCTGGACTTTCCTCCTTTTTGTCTTTCCACCATTTACTTGATTTTATGGTGTTTTACACTAGTGAGATATTCTGTCCACACAGAACTCAACTGTATGATCTCAACCTATGTATGGAACCATTTAACCCTTTTTAAGTCGGAGAAATGAGATAGGTAGACTCAGGTGCAGTAATCAGAGAATAGAATCGGACGCAGAAACTCCACTTTTCTGATCATCCGTAAGTGGCCCCTTTGTGTGTTTCATTCCCCTGGTACCTGGTCGGATACATGAGCATAAATACAACGTTCTTGTACCCTCAGAGCTATCTTGTTTCCACCTCGGTTATTAGACCACCCTCAGGGCTGCTATAGACCAGATCCTGTTTATTCAGAGCTCAGGAAGATTAATCACATATCCCCTATTCATTGGTCAGCAGAAGCCCCTCCCACCCTCGCACACGGACGTGGTTTAACCTGCACAAAAGACCAGCACAGTGTGATTGGGCAGAACTAACTGTTTGCAGCTCTATCATGTATAATGTGCAGGGTTCACCTTACGGGTAGCCATGGCGGTATATACCAAACTAGGCAAACTAGGCTCATGTCTAGGGCCACAAATGTCAGCTGGTAGAACAGTTTTGTTGATTTACTTTTTTCCTTTTCACTTCCTTCCTGGCTCCTCGGCTTTTAGACTGAGTTCTGATGTCTGGGACAGGGTCTGTCAGTAGCTGCTGGATGCAGACATTGGGGTCTATGTAGAAAATAACCCTCCGCAATTATGCAGCCACCTGCCGAGGGGCGTGACCGGAGGAGGAGTCAGCACTTGCTATTATACCTTATAGCGCATGTACTGCTCTCCTATCTTCTATGCGCTACAAATCTCCAACACCTCCTAAATAATAACTAGATATTGCTCTGCTGGGGCCCCGTGTACATGACCACGTCAAGACCATTGTCTCTAATGAAAGGTTATTGCAGCTTTCTACACATATTGTCATTTCCCCTAAGTGACATTTATTTCTTGCAGACACGACTATGACATGAACGTTATAACTCGGGGTCACCGAGGCTGTGAGAACCCAGTGACCTGACGTTACTAGAGGTTGTTATATCTAATATATGAACATGATAAAACAGGGACTCCAGCTGTATGAAAGGAATGTGAGCCGCACACGCCAGGTCTAAACACGTCTGCGTCTGTGTACTGTGTGTGACTGAGACACCATCCAGACGAGGCCGGAAGCTTAAAGAGGATTTATGTGGGATGATTACAGAGAACGTATGTGGTGGCTGGATCACGCCGCTCGCTAAGAGTCTAGGGGTAGATTTACTAAGCTGCGGGTTTGAAAAAATGGGGATGTTGCCTATAGCAACCAATCAGATTCTAGCTTTCATTTACTTAGTACCTTCTACAAAATGATAGCTAGAATCTGATTGGTTGCTATAGGCAACATCCCCACTTTTTCAAACCCGCAGCTTAGTAAATCTAGCCCTAGGGGTAGATTTACTAAAGAGCAGCGTGAAAAAAAACCTTCAGTTTTCTGCCATTTTTTCGGCGTTTTTACTAATCACCAAACTGCCATTAAAACAACCAGAATGAACATTTTTAAAAACCAGCACTTTACAGATCGCCACCCCGAACATACACACAGATGGATTTATTAAGCCAGGGCTTCAAAATCACCACCCGAACGGCCAGAACAATAGAGGTGACTGTGAGAGGTGAGGACATAAGAGTGAGCACCACTGACATATACATTATGGGGGCAATCATTATTTATTAAGGGGCAAACTTAATTTATAATTAACTTATGTGGGCAAATTTTAGTTTTCATTCTATTATAGGGACAATATGATTGTATTATATTATGGAGAAATATGAATATATGAATATATTAACTGAGCAAAACTATTTGATTGCTAATGGGGGAAATAATTATTTCTGATGCACCCGTGTCACTACATAGAGACCCCATAATATAATAATACAATAATATTGTCCCCTTAATATAATGAAAAATAAAATTTGGCCAAATAAGTTAATTATAAATTAATTTTGCCCATAATCAATAAACAATGATTGCCCCCATATTTTATATGTTAGTAGTGTCTCCTCTTATGAGTGGCTAGATAGTTTAAAGAGCATAGCCAATCAAAAGCAAGTATAGAAACACCTGTCCTTTTCCTGGCGGTTTCGGCCAGCCCACCGGCAGTTTAGCTGTTTTCAATCCGCCACCATCTCAGCCTCAATCCGCCCTACAGTAAACGTGGCAGTTTGGAGTATTAAAATAGAGGGAGCGGCATTATTCTTTCTCCCCCCAGGTGCTAAAATTTTAAGTTACGGCTCTGGGAGCCTGGTCAGGGTCTGATTATCCAATAGACAGAACATGCGCAAGGTTTTTTGGGGTTCAAACTTGTGACAGGGAGCGGTATAAATTGCAATTTTTAAACATCAGAGAAATGTTGTTCTCCAAAGTAAAAAGAATAATGTAGTAAGGTTTTATTCTTGAATTATTCCCATGGTAAAGGCTGAAGACAATGGGCCTGATTCATTCCGGAAAGGAAAGCAAAAGAAATGAGTAACTTTGGACCTTGGCAAAAGCAGGTTGTGTCAGGCGCCGTCCGCACGGCCGCCTGACTGTATGATCGCGCGTCTGGTTGCTAGGCAACCAGACGCGTCATTTCCGGATCCTCGGCCGCCTGACCTCTGCAGACAGCGCGACCCGTTGCTAGGCAACGGGACGCTATAGTGATTCCCGGCGCTGAGGATGACAGCGCTGCAGCGCTGATTCTATTGGAGCACTCCAGTATTTAAACCTTCTCTGGCCCTCCTACCAGTGCCAGAGTATCAGGTCTTCCTGCCTCCAGCGTTTCTGTGTACCAGTTGCTATATTGTTCCTGACCTTCCTCGTGCTGCCTGTGACCCTTTTGACCCGGACCGTTTGACCACCCCTATCTGGATTCTGCCTTGTACTGCGCTCCCTGTAGATTACCGACCCGGCTTGCCTGACCATTCTTCTGGATTTCCCTTTGTACCTCCTCTACTTGAACGTTGCCGAACCGGCCTGTCTGACACTCCCTTGTATCTCGCTGTGGACTCTAGGAAGGACCGCGACCTGCGTGTCCCTGCAGCGGAGTCCATACTTCCTTGCGGGGGTTCCTGGTGAATACCAGGGGCACGTTAGACTCCGCGCCTTCCTCTGAGTTGCGCCAACAACAGCAGGTACCTTCTACCAGTCAAAACACCCACTACAGTCGTGACAGTATACTCTGGCCATGACAACGGAGGGGTCTGGTGAACCGTCTGCTCGTGACCTACTCCTGCATTTGGCCCAACGTGTGGAGCAACAAGAAGCAGCCCAAGCGCATCTTCTACAATGTGTCCAAGGGATTGCTACCCGCTTCGATACATTTCAGAATGCTGCACCCGCTACACCAGCCATAACCTCTGCGGCATCCACAGCATCCAGTGTGGTTACGGTCTCTACAGCGGCCTCCGGTGTACGCATCCCGACACCCGAAAAGTTTGACGGTGATCCCAAGAAGTGCAGGGGCTTTCTGAACCAATGTGCCATCCAATTTGAGTGCAACCCAGGGGCCTTTTCTTCAGAACGCACCAAAGTAGCTTTTCTCATCTCCCTCCTCAGTGGTCAAGCCCTTGCCTGGGCCTCACCTTTATGGGAACAAGGGGGTCCACTTCTTCATAACTCCAACTCTTTCATTGAAGCTTTCAGGAAAGTCTTCGATGATCCCGGAAGAGTTGCTTCTGCAGCTACCAGCTTGTTAAACCTCCGCCAAGGTGACCTGTCCGTAGGGCAATACGCAGTTCAATTCCGAACCCTGGCTTCCGAGTTAAAATGGAATAATGAAGCACTGGTGGCAACCTTTTGGCAAGGTCTGGTGGATCGGATTAAGGATGAGTTAATTTCCAGAGAACTCCCGGCTGAGTTAGATTCTCTCATCTCCATGTGCATAAAGGTGGATTTGCGTTACCAAGAGCGCACGCAGGAACGCTCTCCTGGCAAACGGTTCATACCACGGCTAGCACCCCAGTTCCAAAATCCCATCCTGCCAGTGGACGAACCAATGCAAGTAGGACGCTCTAAATTATCCCTTGAAGAGAGGGAGAGACGCTTCAAACAACGCCTGTGTCTGTATTGTGGAGATCCGGGACACCTGCTAAGAGTTTGTCCCAAGAGACCGGGAAACTCTTCCTCCTAAATGGTGGCGGGGAGGCCGTTTTAGGAGAATCCACAGTTGCTCCCTATTCTAAAGAAAATTCTCCGGAATTTCAGATGGCTGTCATCCTGAGCACCCCCAAGGGTACCTTTTCCACCACGGCCTTTGTGGACTCCGGCTCCTCCGGGAACTTCATTTCGGCGGATCTAGCTTCGCAGCTCCAGATACCTCTGAACCCGTTGCCCCAACCGTTATCTCTGACGGCAGTCGACGGAAGTCGTGTCACTCACGGCTCCATCTCATCCGTGACTTCTCCTGTTCGGTTGAGGGTAGGAGTACTTCACAGCGAAATTATCCAACTTTTGGTGTTGCCGAGGTCCATTAATCCCCTCATCTTGGGGTTACCATGGCTGAGAAGACATTCTCCTCAGATGGATTGGGACCACGCTCAAGTTATGTCGTGGGGTGAAGGATGTCGCTTTGAATGTTTGTCTAGAGTCTTGCCTCCTAAATGTCAAGTAATGGCTCATTCCGAGCTAACCCACCTTCCTGAGGCTTATATGGAATTCCAGGATGTATTCAGTAAAGTGGAAGCGGAGATCTTGCCTCCCCATCGTCCCTGGGATTGCGCTATTGTTTTATCTCCTGACCAACCCATCCCCAAAGGGCGGACCTACCCTTTATCTCGTCCAGAGACGTCAGCCATGTCTCAATATATTTCAGAAAACCTGAAACGGGGATTTATCCGCAAATCTACTTCCCCAGCGGGTGCAGGGTTTTTTTTTGTTAAGAAGAAGGATGGGTCTCTTCGGCCTTGTATTGATTATCGTCCTCTCAACCGCATCACTGTCAAAAATCGATATCCACTACCTCTCATCTCCGACCTCTTTGACAAACTCAGTGGATCTCAAATCTTTTCCAAACTAGATCTCCGTGGGGCCTATAATTTGATTCGCATCAAAGAAGGAGACGAATGGAAAACGGCCTTTAACACCAGAGATGGACATTTCGAGTACCTGGTGATGCCCTTCGGCCTCTGCAACGCCCCAGCCATCTTCCAAACCTTCGTTAACGATATCTTTCATGACCTGTTATACACTTCTGTGGTAGTATATCTAGACGATATATTAATATTTTCTAAAGATCTGAAGACTCATCGGGAACAAGTAAAGGAGGTCTTACGTAGACTTCGGGAACATCACCTCTATTGCAAGCTGGAGAAATGTGTGTTTGAGATTAGTCAGGTATCTTTTCTTGGTTTCATCGTGTCGGGTCAAGGTCTTTGTATGGATCCCTCCAAGGTGTCAGCTATTCTGGACTGGCCTCAGCCACAAGGCCTTAAAGCTATTCAAAGGTTCATCGGCTTTGCAAACTATTATCGCCAATTTATTCAGGGATTCTCCACCATTATAGCCCCCATTACAGCGTTAACCAGGAAGACTGCCAACCCTAGGGTCTGGTCTTCGGAGGCCATGTCGGCCTTCATAACGTTAAAGAAAGCATTCTCTTCAGCCCCAGTTCTGTCCCAGCCAGATCAAGAACGACCTTTTTTCCTAGAGGTAGATGCATCCTCAGTAGGCATTGGGGCGGTGCTTTTTCAAGAGTCTCCGGCTGGCTCACACAACCCGTGTGGGTTTTTCTCCAGACGATTTCTTCCAAGCGAATGTAATTATGGAATAGGGGACAAGGAATTACTGGCCATCAAGGCGGCTCTGGAGGAGTGGCGACATCTGTTGGAGGGGGCTATATTTCCTGTTACTGTGTTTACCGACCATCGGAATCTAGTGTTCATTCAAGAGGCCCGTTGCCTTAATCCTCGGCAAGCCCGCTGGGCATCCTTCTTTGCTCGATTTGACATGAAGCTCACATTCTGCCCGGGAGCCAAGAATGGACGTGCTGATGCATTATCTCGCTCATTTGACGATTCCGATCGTTTAAGACCATTGGTTCCGCAACATATTATTGATCCTTCTAATATCGTAGCCCTTACTAGGACCAAAACGTCCTCTCCTCCTCCAGGCCGGTCATTTGTGGAACCCCATCTCCGATTCAAGACCTTGCAGTGGGCTCATTCATCCCGCATTGCCGGCCATGCTGGAATAAAGAAGACTACATCGCTGCTTTGCCGACGCTTCTGGTGGCCTAATGTACGTGCCGATGTTGAGAGATTTATTGCTTCCTGCACTACCTGTGCTCAACACAAAACTTGTAGAAGAGTCCCGGCAGGCCTTCTTCGTCCACTTCCTATCCCCGATGCTCCTTGGGAAAGTGTGGCCATGGATTTTATCACAGACCTACCCCTCAGTGCAGGGTTTACCACTATCTGGGTGGTTATTGATCGATTTTCGAAGATGGCACATTTTATTCCTCTAACTGGACTGCCCACGGCCAGTCGTCTGGCAGATATCTTTATCAAGGAGATATTCAGACTACATGGGTGCCCGAAGGAGATCATTTCGGACCGCGGAGTCCAATTTACATCCCAGTTTTGGAGAACCTTTTGTAAGAGAGTAAACATAGAATTGAAATTCTCTTCGGGATACCATCCGCAAACCAACGGACAGACGGAGCGAATCAATCAGGATCTCGAGACATTCCTCCGCTGTTTTACCTCCGACAACCAGAATAAATGGTCTCAATTCCTTCCTTGGGCGGAGTTCTCCCATAATCAACACATTCATGAGTCTACCGGATTCTCTCCGTTCTTTATTGTATACGGAAGTCACCCTGTGTTTCCGGATCCTTTTCCAGTGTCCTCTTCACCGGTTCCAGCTGTAGATACTCTTTATCGGGAATTTTCTCTCATTTGGGCTAAGACTAAGACGGCTTTACTCAAGGCTACTCAGCATCACAAGATCTTTGCAGATCGTCATCGGAGGGCCACTCCTCTCTTAAAGGTGGGAGACCAGGTATGGCTATCCACCCGGGACCTAAGACTAAAGGTCCCTTCTATGAAGATGGCTCCTCGATTTATTGGCCCGTACACCATCATGCAAGTCATTAATCCTGTATGCTTCAAATTGAAACTTCCTCCTTCTCTGAGATGTCATAATACTTTTCATGTCTCATTACTACGACCACTGGTACTCAATAAATTCTATCGACCTCCCGGTCGTCCCCCACCAATACAAACCTCTTCTGGAACTGAATTCGAAGTCAGTCGGATCTTGGCTTCTCGCATTCTTCGTGGCAAACAGCAATTTCTGGTCCATTGGAAAGGATTTGGCTCAGAGGAGAGATCATGGGTGGACAAACAGGACCTTCACGCTCCTAGAATTCTCAAGAAGTTCCTTCAAACAGGAGGAGGAAGAGGAGGGTATACTGTCAGGCGCCGTCCGCACGGCCGCCTGACTGTATGATCGCGCGTCTGGTTGCTAGGCAACCAGACGCGTCATTTCCGGATCCTCGGCCGCCTGACCTCTGCAGACAGCGCGACCCGTTGCTAGGCAACGGGACGCTATAGTGATTCCCGGCGCTGAGGATGACAGCGCTGCAGCGCTGATTCTATTGGAGCACTCCAGTATTTAAACCTTCTCTGGCCCTCCTACCAGTGCCAGAGTATCAGGTCTTCCTGCCTCCAGCGTTTCTGTGTACCAGTTGCTATATTGTTCCTGACCTTCCTCGTGCTGCCTGTGACCCTTTTGACCCGGACCGTTTGACCACCCCTATCTGGATTCTGCCTTGTACTGCGCTCCCTGTAGATTACCGACCCGGCTTGCCTGACCATTCTTCTGGATTTCCCTTTGTACCTCCTCTACTTGAACGTTGCCGAACCGGCCTGTCTGACACTCCCTTGTATCTCGCTGTGGACTCTAGGAAGGACCGCGACCTGCGTGTCCCTGCAGCGGAGTCCATACTTCCTTGCGGGGGTTCCTGGTGAATACCAGGGGCACGTTAGACTCCGCGCCTTCCTCTGAGTTGCGCCAACAACAGCAGGTACCTTCTACCAGTCAAAACACCCACTACAGTCGTGACAGGTTGCATTGGAGGGGGAGGTAAATTTAATGTTTGATTGCAGATCAATTATTATTCCACTGCCTTATGTGTAATTGTTCCACACACCTTTTCGATTGTAAGCTCCTATGGGCAGAGCCATCCTTACCTTCTGATTCATGTCATTGTATTATAATCCCCTCAATGTATAGTATAGTAATGTATAACCTGCTAGCACTTTCTAAATAAAGGAAGATATATAGATAACATGTAGAGCCATGGAGCCCAGAGCAGATATCTTATTGTTACAAAAGATTCCTTATTTGCCATCTTCCTGTGCTCAATTCATCTTACAAACCACTTGGTGGCGCTGATCCTGCTGGACGGGCTTCATAATCTCACAGTGCAGAGTCTTCTATACATCTTCACATTCTGCAGCCTAATAACACCAATCAGAGTACAAGAAAGTATCACTCATCAGCCACAGATGGTCTACATTAGATGGTCTCCAGGTGAGAGGGGAACAGTTCTCCTTTGTGACAGGATGGACCGCCTAATGCACCCTGTCTGTTGTTTCTGGGAACCGGCTGGGCTTACTTTGCCACCGCCCCCTTTCATTATTCCAAATACGCCCCTCCTGCCACAGTGGGAGGAGCCTGCTGTCACCACTGCGCTCCTTTATGGTGCCCAGAACCACGTTCCTTCTGGGTAACTGTCACTGCTGGGGTACCCCCTTGCTGGTGTACATGGACTGATACTCCGGACCTCTTACTATGGATCAGGGTTGCTGTGGATGGATCCTCCCTGGCCTATCACACTGACCAGAGCTGCAGGGTAGCAGGCAGAGCGGTGGTACTGGAAAAGCTGGGTCCAACCTCAGAAACAGCTGGGAACGGATTAGATTTAGGGTCTAATCTGCAGGTCACAGGATTACAGCAATATTGAAGATGTTTTCAAGCAGGTCTTTGAAGCAAGTGATGTTTATTTGCTCTCACACTGGTTGAAGGTACCAGGTGATCAGGTCAGATGGAACATCAGAATTATACATTTCAGTGTACAAGACAGTGCTTTTTATACTGATTTGCACACAGGCTATTTTTAGAATCAGGAAGCATTGTGTTTACACAAACATGGATTTAAATGCATTTCAAAGCTAACAATATTTATGCTTATCTGTGATATAATGCATCTTACAGTGGACAGCAAGTCTAGTTACATCTTCCTATGACTCTCACACATCAAAAGGTCTAAATAGCATGAGATTAGCATGAGTCCTTCCAACAGTTGCAGAATACACATTTCCTCCAAAGAAAAGAATTCCCCAGGAAAAGTTGTAAACCCCAAACAAGACATTTCCTTATACCAAGGTATACAAAAGGCTTTCAAAACAAAGGTTTATTGTATCAGATATATACATTTACTCTAGAAAGGTTAAAACAAACGAGTTTCTTCCCTGGTCTCAGAAATAAGGAATTCCTATCTCAAAATATACACAATATCAAAAATAAGTGCTTTGGCAATTATATAAATAAGCGCCCTGCGCTATTTCCTTTAAATAAATTTATACCATAAGTTATTTGCAAGCGATCCAGTCACAGTATGTATTAGGTATGTTTAGAGCCGTAACTAGGCAGGTGCGGTGGTGCCGTCGCCCAGGGCGCAGCAGCCGCCCGCTACCTGGCTCTGTATCTACAGCCTATTACTACCACAGTAGAACGCATGTGCGTTCCAGGAAGTTCGGCATTTGGAATGCATGCGTTCCACTGCGAAAGTAAAAGGCTGTAGAGTCTCCCTCCCTCCCCACACACAGACACTCATAATGCTCCCTTTAAACAAGTAATGAGACACAGTTTAAGATTGTACAAGCTGCAGGATAAGTTAGTGACTTTGGTAGTTGCTGGAGACTGTGTCAATGGATATTGAATGACAAGCGGTCAGTTTGATTCAGCACTATCTAGTATATAATTAGCAAGCCTTTGTTGTGCTGATTACAAGTTTACCAGGTCATTTTAGCACACAGGTAGGTGTTTTACTGCTGTCAGAAGTCAAATTCTCCTTTCTGAGATAGAAGACTTGTTTTGTGGCTGTGGGTGACTAGTGGGTACACTTGTGCTCTCAGGTAGCTAAGCCTCGCCATTGTGCAAAGGTGGCAACTGAAATGGCTCATTTCTTTATATTAGTTGTGTAAGCTGTAATGCAGACTGTAAGACTCATTTAAGAACCACAAAAAATGGGGAACGCATTGGCTCTTTCTGCAGATGACCCAACTTGTTCACCCAACGCATTTCACGGTGCACGCCCACTTCCTTGTACATGGAACTGTGTGTAGCTCTGTGGGTTTGCAGATCCACATACAAATGTGCATAATGCAAAGCTAATTCATTCATTTAAACCTTTCACTTGTTCTTTTAAGCACTGCTCGGTGTAGGTGTCTTAATTATGAGCATGAGAGGACATCAGGACTGTCTGTTACATGTGGCACTGTTGTATGTTTGAAGGATAGAAATTAGCGTTTCTGCAGAAATTAAACTAAAAGGTAACTCTCAAAACAGAATCTAATTTTGCAGTCTGGAGTAAATGTATGTATGTTAAATCGCACTCATCCTGGAACCTCCCTAATCTGCCCAATTTCTACTATCGGACAGTTTTTGCACCCTCAATTCAGGCATTGAGGGTACAGTGTCTACATAGCCCCTCTTTGCAGTCCTGACCAATTCTACAGCCCAACCCCCCTCCCCCCCCCCCCATTGGTTCCTTAAAGGCTCCTTGAAAAAAAAAAAAATCACCTCTCTGCGGCGACAAGAAGGGATGAAAAGAGAATAAATAAGCCAATACAAAAGGTAAGTGAAGTGTTTGAGGGGCAAAGGAAGGCTGCATTGCAGATGATGAAGAGAGCCATTACTGTGGCATAATATGAACTGTGGGCATTACTGTGCCATAATAGGAATATAATATTAAATAACAGATTTTTGTCAGGTAAAGTATTTTTTTATATTTTTTCTTTAACATTTTAAAACTCTTTATTATATCAACCTAGTTTTGTCTATCTCTTTTACTGTTCTTATTTGAGTATTAAGTGCAGGAAATATTAGAATACCTTTCGGTATATATTTTTGCATACTTTAAATGGTCATTAGGGCAGAGAACCGGTTGTTAATTTATTTGAATCCCACCACTGTATATATATATATATATATATATATATATATATATATATATATATATATATAAGAGAGAGATAGCTAAATATATGCAAATATGTGTAACAGAATTATTTTCGTAAAACGCTATCCACACCCCCACATTAGGTTGGCCACGCCCACTTGGCAACTGTCACTCCCACTTAGATGGGGGGCGCCGGTGCCATGTCTCGCCCAGGGCACTAAAATGTCTAGTTACGGCACTGGGTATGATCAGGTGACGTGGACATTAGATGGTCTCCAGGTGGGAGGGGAACAGTTCTCCTGGCTATGTAATCTACTAGCTATAATCAGGTAATGTGGACATTAGATGTCTCCAGGTGAGGGGGGAACAGTTCTCCTTACAATCTAATGTATTAGGTATGATCAGGTGACATGAACATTAGATGGTCTCCAGATGAGGGGGGAACATTTCTCCTCGCTTTGTAATGTATTAGGTATGATCAGGTAACGTGGACATTAGATGTCTCCAGGTGAGGGGGGAACAGTTCTCCTTACAATGTAATGTTATAGGTATGATCAGGTGACGTGGACATTATATGGTCTCCAGATGGGAGGGGAACAGTTCTCCTGGTTATGTAATGTATTAGGTATGATCAGTTAACGTGGACATTAGATGTCTCCAGGTGAGGGGGGAACAGTTCTCCTTACAATCTAATGTATTAGGTATGATTAGGTATGATCATATAATGTCTCCCCACACCTGGAGGCATTATATGGTCTCCAGGTGTGGGATGAACAGTTCTCCTGGCTATGTAATGTATTACGTATGATCAGGTAACGTCGACATTAGATGGTCTCCAGGTGAGGGGGGAACAGTTCTCCTGGCTATGTAATGTATTAGGTGTGATCAGGTGATGTGTACAGTAGATGGTCTCCAGGTGAGGTGGGAACAGTTCTCCTGGCTATGTAATGTATTAGGTATGATCAGGTAACATGGACATTAGATGGTCTCCAAGTGAGGGGGGGACAGATCTCCTTACAATGTAATGTAATAGGTATGATCAGGTTACGTGGACATTAGATGGTCCCCAGGTGAGGGGTGAACAGTTCTCCTTACAAAGTAATGTATTAGGTATGATCAGGTAATGTGGACATTAGATGGTCTCCAGGTGACGGGGGAACAGTTCTCCTTACAATGTAATGTATTAGGTATGATCAGGTGATGTGTACATTAGAGGGTCTCCAGGTGAGGGGGGAACAGTTCTCCTTACAATGTAATGTATTAGATATGATCAGGTGATGTGTACATTAGAGGGTCTCCAGGTGAGGGGGGAACAGTTCTCCTGGCTATGTAATGTATTAGGTGTGATCAGGTGATGTGTACAGTAGATGGTCTCCAGGTGAGGTGGGAACAGTTCTCCTGGTTATGTAATGTATTAGGTATGATCAGGTAACATGGACATTAGATGGTCTCCAAGTGAGGGGGGGACAGATCTCCTTACAATGTAATGTAATAGGTATGATCAGGTTACGTGGACATTAGATGGTCCCCAGGTGAGGGGTGAACAGTTCTCCTTACAAAGTAATGTATTAGGTATGATCAGGTAATGTGAACATTAGATGGTATCCAGGTGAGGGGGGAACAGTTCTCCTTACAATGTAATATATTAGGTATGATCAGGTAACGTGGACATTAGATGGTCTCCAGATGGGAGGGGAACAGTTCTCCTGGTTATGTAATGTATTAGGTATGATCAGTTAACGTGGACATTAGATGTCTCCAGGTGAGGGGGGAACAGTTCTCCTTACAATCTAATGTATTAGGTATGATTAGGTATGATCATATAATGTCTCCCCACACCTGGAGGCATTATATGGTCTCCAGGTGTGGGATGAACAGTTCTCCTGGCTATGTAATGTATTACGTATGATCAGGTAACGTCGACATTAGATGGTCTCCAGGTGAGGGGGGAACAGTTCTCCTGGCTATGTAATGTATTAGGTGTGATCAGGTGATGTGTACAGTAGATGGTCTCCAGGTGAGGTGGGAACAGTTCTCCTGGCTATGTAATGTATTAGGTATGATCAGGTAACATGGACATTAGATGGTCTCCAAGTGAGGGGGGGACAGATCTCCTTACAATGTAATGTAATAGGTATGATCAGGTTACGTGGACATTAGATGGTCCCCAGGTGAGGGGGGAACAGTTCTCCTTACAATGTAATATATTAGGTATGATCAAGTAACGTGGACATTAGATGGTCTCCAGGTGAGGGGGGAACAGTTCTCCTTACAATGTAATGTATTAGGTATGATCAGGTAACGTGGACATTAGATGGTCTCCAGGTGAGGGGGGAACAGTTCTCCTTACAATGTAATGTATTAGGTATGATCAGGTGATGTGTACATTAGAGGGTCTCCAGGTGAGGGGGGAACAGTTCTCCTTACAATGTAATGTATTAGATATGATCAGGTGATGTGTACATTAGAGGGTCTCCAGGTGAGGGGGGAACAGTTCTCCTGGCTATGTAATGTATTAGGTGTGATCAGGTGATGTGTACAGTAGATGGTCTCCAGGTGAGGTGGGAACAGTTCTCCTGGTTATGTAATGTATTAGGTATGATCAGGTAACATGGACATTAGATGGTCTCCAAGTGAGGGGGGGACAGATCTCCTTACAATGTAATGTAATAGGTATGATCAGGTTACGTGGACATTAGATGGTCCCCAGGTGAGGGGGGAACAGTTCTCCTTACAATGTAATATATTAGGTATGATCAAGTAACGTGGACATTAGATGGTCTCCAGGTGAGGGGGGAACAGTTCTCCTTACAATGTAATGTATTAGGTATGAGCAGGTGATGTGTACATTAGAGGGTCTCCAGGTGAGGGGGGAACAGTTCTCCTTACAATGTAATGTATTAGATATGATCAAGTAACGTGGACATTAGATGGTCTCCAGGTGAGGGGGGAACAGTTCTCCTTACAATGTAATGTATTAGGTATGATCAGGTAACGTGGACATTAGATGGTCTCCAGGTGAGGGGGGAACAGTTCTCCTTACAATGTAATGTATTAGGTATGATCAGGTGATGTGTACATTAGAGGGTCTCCAGGTGAGGGGGGAACAGTTCTCCTTACAATGTAATGTATTAGATATGATCAGGTGATGTGTACATTAGAGGGTCTCCAGGTGAGGGGGGAACAGTTCTCCTGGCTATGTAATGTATTAGGTGTGATCAGGTGATGTGTACAGTAGATGGTCTCCAGGTGAGGTGGGAACAGTTCTCCTGGTTATGTAATGTATTAGGTATGATCAGGTAACATGGACATTAGATGGTCTCCAAGTGAGGGGGGGACAGATCTCCTTACAATGTAATGTAATAGGTATGATCAGGTTACGTGGACATTAGATGGTCCCCAGGTGAGGGGGGAACAGTTCTCCTTACAATGTAATATATTAGGTATGATCAAGTAACGTGGACATTAGATGGTCTCCAGGTGAGGGGGGAACAGTTCTCCTTACAATGTAATGTATTAGGTATGAGCAGGTGATGTGTACATTAGAGGGTCTCCAGGTGAGGGGGGAACAGTTCTCCTTACAATGTAATGTATTAGATATGATCAAGTAACGTGGACATTAGATGGTCTCCAGGTGAGGGGGGAACAGTTCTCCTTACAATGTAATGTATTAGGTATGATCAGGTAACGTGGACATTAGATGGTCTCCAGGTGAGGGGGGAACAGTTCTCCTTACAATGTAATGTATTAGGTATGATCAGGTGATGTGTACATTAGAGGGTCTCCAGGTGAGGGGGGAACAGTTCTCCTTACAATGTAATGTATTAGATATGATCAGGTGATGTGTACATTAGAGGGTCTCCAGGTGAGGGGGGAACAGTTCTCCTGGCTATGTAATGTATTAGGTGTGATCAGGTGATGTGTACAGTAGATGGTCTCCAGGTGAGGTGGGAACAGTTCTCCTGGTTATGTAATGTATTAGGTATGATCAGGTAACATGGACATTAGATGGTCTCCAAGTGAGGGGGGGACAGATCTCCTTACAATGTAATGTAATAGGTATGATCAGGTTACGTGGACATTAGATGGTCCCCAGGTGAGGGGGGAACAGTTCTCCTTACAATGTAATATATTAGGTATGATCAAGTAACGTGGACATTAGATGGTCTCCAGGTGAGGGGGGAACAGTTCTCCTTACAATGTAATGTATTAGGTATGATCAGGTAACGTGGACATTAGATGGTCTCCAGGTGAGGGGGGAACAGTTCTCCTTACAATGTAATGTATTAGGTATGATCAGGTGATGTGTACATTAGATGGTCTCCAGGTGAGGGGGGAACAGTTCTCCTTACAATGTAATGTATTAGGTATGATCAGGTGATGTGTACATTAGAGGGTCTCCAGGTGAGGTGGGAACAGTTCTCCTGGTTATGTAATGTATTAGGTATGATCAGGTAACATGGACATTAGATGGTCTCCAAGTGAGGGGGGGACAGATCTCCTTACAATGTAATGTAATAGGTATGATCAGGTTACGTGGACATTAGATGGTCCCCAGGTGAGGGGTGAACAGTTCTCCTTACAAAGTAATGTATTAGGTATGATCAGGTAACATGGACATTAGATGGTCCCCAGGTGAGGGGTGAACAGTTCTCCTTACAAAGTAATGTATTAGGTATGATCAGGTAATGTGGACATTAGATGGTATCCAGGTGAGGGGGGAACAGTTCTCCTTACAATGTAATGTATTAGGTATGATCAGGTAACGTGGACATTAGATGGTCTCCAGGTGAGGGGGGAACAGTTCTCCTTACAATGTAATGTATTAGGTATGATCAGGTAACGTGGACATTAGATGGTCTCCAGGTGAGGGGGGAACAGTTCTCCTTACAATGTAATGTATTAGGTATGATCAGGTGATGTGTACATTAGAGGGTCTCCAGGTGAGGGGGGAACAGTTCTCCTTACAATGTAATGTATTAGATATGATCAGGTGATGTGTACATTAGAGGGTCTCCAGGTGAGGGGGGAACAGTTCTCCTGGCTATGTAATGTATTAGGTGTGATCAGGTGATGTGTACAGTAGATGGTCTCCAGGTGAGGTGGGAACAGTTCTCCTGGTTATGTAATGTATTAGGTATGATCAGGTAACATGGACATTAGATGGTCTCCAAGTGAGGGGGGGACAGATCTCCTTACAATGTAATGTAATAGGTATGATCAGGTTACGTGGACATTAGATGGTCCCCAGGTGAGGGGTGAACAGTTCTCCTTACAAAGTAATGTATTAGGTATGATCAGGTAATGTGGACATTAGATGGTATCCAGGTGAGGGGGGAACAGTTCTCCTTACAATGTAATGTATTAGGTATGATCAGGTAACGTGGACATTAGATGGTCTCCAGGTGAGGGGGGAACAGTTCTCCTTACAATGTAATGTATTAGGTATGATCAGGTAACGTGGACATTAGATGGTCTCCAGGTGAGGGGGGAACAGTTCTCCTTACAATGTAATGTATTAGGTATGATCAGGTAACGTGGACATTAGATGGTCTCCAGGTGAGGGGGGAACAGTTCTCCTTACAATGTAATGTATTAGGTATGATCAGGTGATGTGTACATTAGAGGGTCTCCAGGTGAGGGGGGAACAGTTCTCCTTACAATGTAATGTATTAGATATGATCAGGTGATGTGTACATTAGAGGGTCTCCAGGTGAGGGGGGAACAGTTCTCCTTACAATGTAATGTATTAGATATGATCAGGTGATGTGTACATTAGAGGGTCTCCAGGTGAGGGGGGAACAGTTCTCCTGGCTATGTAATGTATTAGGTGTGATCAGGTGATGTGTACAGTAGATGGTCTCCAGGTGAGGTGGGAACAGTTCTCCTGGTTATGTAATGTATTAGGTATGATCAGGTAACATGGACATTAGATGGTCTCCAAGTGAGGGGGGGACAGATCTCCTTACAATGTAATGTAATAGGTATGATCAGGTTACGTGGACATTAGATGGTCCCCAGGTGAGGGGGGAACAGTTCTCCTTACAATGTAATATATTAGGTATGATCAAGTAACGTGGACATTAGATGGTCTCCAGGTGAGGGGGGAACAGTTCTCCTTACAATGTAATGTATTAGGTATGAGCAGGTGATGTGTACATTAGAGGGTCTCCAGGTGAGGGGGGAACAGTTCTCCTTACAATGTAATGTATTAGATATGATCAAGTAACGTGGACATTAGATGGTCTCCAGGTGAGGGGGGAACAGTTCTCCTTACAATGTAATGTATTAGGTATGATCAGGTAACGTGGACATTAGATGGTCTCCAGGTGAGGGGGGAACAGTTCTCCTTACAATGTAATGTATTAGGTATGATCAGGTGATGTGTACATTAGAGGGTCTCCAGGTGAGGGGGGAACAGTTCTCCTTACAATGTAATGTATTAGATATGATCAGGTGATGTGTACATTAGAGGGTCTCCAGGTGAGGGGGGAACAGTTCTCCTGGCTATGTAATGTATTAGGTGTGATCAGGTGATGTGTACAGTAGATGGTCTCCAGGTGAGGTGGGAACAGTTCTCCTGGTTATGTAATGTATTAGGTATGATCAGGTAACATGGACATTAGATGGTCTCCAAGTGAGGGGGGGACAGATCTCCTTACAATGTAATGTAATAGGTATGATCAGGTTACGTGGACATTAGATGGTCCCCAGGTGAGGGGGGAACAGTTCTCCTTACAATGTAATATATTAGGTATGATCAAGTAACGTGGACATTAGATGGTCTCCAGGTGAGGGGGGAACAGTTCTCCTTACAATGTAATGTATTAGGTATGATCAGGTAACGTGGACATTAGATGGTCTCCAGGTGAGGGGGGAACAGTTCTCCTTACAATGTAATGTATTAGGTATGATCAGGTGATGTGTACATTAGATGGTCTCCAGGTGAGGGGGGAACAGTTCTCCTTACAATGTAATGTATTAGGTATGATCAGGTGATGTGTACATTAGAGGGTCTCCAGGTGAGGTGGGAACAGTTCTCCTGGTTATGTAATGTATTAGGTATGATCAGGTAACATGGACATTAGATGGTCTCCAAGTGAGGGGGGGACAGATCTCCTTACAATGTAATGTAATAGGTATGATCAGGTTACGTGGACATTAGATGGTCCCCAGGTGAGGGGTGAACAGTTCTCCTTACAAAGTAATGTATTAGGTATGATCAGGTAACATGGACATTAGATGGTCCCCAGGTGAGGGGTGAACAGTTCTCCTTACAAAGTAATGTATTAGGTATGATCAGGTAATGTGGACATTAGATGGTATCCAGGTGAGGGGGGAACAGTTCTCCTTACAATGTAATGTATTAGGTATGATCAGGTAACGTGGACATTAGATGGTCTCCAGGTGAGGGGGGAACAGTTCTCCTTACAATGTAATGTATTAGGTATGATCAGGTAACGTGGACATTAGATGGTCTCCAGGTGAGGGGGGAACAGTTCTCCTTACAATGTAATGTATTAGGTATGATCAGGTGATGTGTACATTAGAGGGTCTCCAGGTGAGGGGGGAACAGTTCTCCTTACAATGTAATGTATTAGATATGATCAGGTGATGTGTACATTAGAGGGTCTCCAGGTGAGGGGGGAACAGTTCTCCTGGCTATGTAATGTATTAGGTGTGATCAGGTGATGTGTACAGTAGATGGTCTCCAGGTGAGGTGGGAACAGTTCTCCTGGTTATGTAATGTATTAGGTATGATCAGGTAACATGGACATTAGATGGTCTCCAAGTGAGGGGGGGACAGATCTCCTTACAATGTAATGTAATAGGTATGATCAGGTTACGTGGACATTAGATGGTCCCCAGGTGAGGGGTGAACAGTTCTCCTTACAAAGTAATGTATTAGGTATGATCAGGTAATGTGGACATTAGATGGTATCCAGGTGAGGGGGGAACAGTTCTCCTTACAATGTAATGTATTAGGTATGATCAGGTAACGTGGACATTAGATGGTCTCCAGGTGAGGGGGGAACAGTTCTCCTTACAATGTAATGTATTAGGTATGAGCAGGTGATGTGTACATTAGAGGGTCTCCAGGTGAGGGGGGAACAGTTCTCCTTACAATGTAATGTATTAGATATGATCAGGTGATGTGTACATTAGATGGTCTCCAGGTGAGGGGGGAACAGTTCTCCTTACAATGTAATGTATTAGGTATGATCAGGTGATGTGTACATTAGAGGGTCTCCAGGTGAGGGGGGAACAGTTCTCCTGGATATGACTCAGGGTTAATAGATCAGGGAACTGCTGAATAATGCAGCTGTGTCATCATCCGTTACAATGTATCAATTCTACTCCTTGCCCCGCCCCCTATGTGATGTCACTCCCATCCCCGTCCCTGCCTCCTGTATATTGAGCGCAGGCTGCCCGTCATCCTGTATAACTCTCCATCTCGCACAGGTTCCGGGGTGGCGGGTGAACCCTGCAGCCGGCGTTCTGCTCACACTCTGCAGGCGGCCGGCGGGGCACAGCCGGTTATACAGATTCCGGGGTTGAGCTCTGACTGATCGGTGGAACTTGCATAAGACTCCGGGAGATTGCAGCAGGGTCAGTGCTGAGAGGACCCCGGACGCGGCTTGTGGGGTCTCTGCTGTTGGTCCTCCACACGGTCCCTCCCCTCACTCTGACGAGACGGTCTCTGCTGGTCAGGGGGAGTTTACAAAAAGTTTTACCCCTTATATAAAAGTGCCCCAGCGCTGTAGGAGAGAGGCCCCTGGACTGTCCAACCATGGAGGGCTCAGAACCTGCTGAAGGGGACAATGTCCTGAACCTGGCCCGCCTTGGTCTGGAGAACCTCAACCTGGAGCAGATGACTGATGACAGAAGGAAGGAGGTCCAGCAACTTCTGCTGCCCCACAACCGCTTGGTGGTCCTACCCCCTGCTGTGTCCACTTTCTCCCATCTCCACCTCCTGGACATCAGCAACAACAATATGGCCTACATTGGGGATGAGATCCTGGGACTTTCCAAGCTGAAGACCCTACTGGCCAAGAACAACCGCCTGGATGAGTTCTCCTTACCCAAGGAGATGAGCAGCATGAAGCTGGAGACGCTGAACCTCAGTGGAAACCAGTTTGAGGAGATCCCCAGTCAACTGCTCCACTTACAGACCCTGCAGACACTTTCCCTGGGAGGCAACCGCCTGAAGAGCATCCCAGCAGAGATAGAGAACCTGATCAGGTACAGTAGTTGCTGGATGAGGGTGTCTAGTCCTAATCGTCTATCTAATCGCTGAGGGACATTTACCTGGTGCCTGTGTGGGGTTGTAAAACCTCAGCTGACATTGCATCAGTGGTAACAGGAGATTAAGCGGACACTGCCTGTGTTGAAATCTATTTACTTTGTCGGCTCTTAAAGAGCCCGTGAGTCCATGTAACACTACTTGTATAATATGTATCCCTAGCGTTTAAAAAAGCTCAAGACTCCTCCAGACTTGTACAAAGTCCTACATTATTCAGACACTGAGGATAACGTTAGTCTTTCATTGAGTGTTGGAATGATTTAGCTCTTTAAGCTTCATAGTTATCACATACTGTATATAACATTGTATACTTGTCTATTAAGGCCTCATCTGAATTATCAAACGTCTTCAAATAAATGTCCATCTGGGCGTATGTATCTTCAGAAGGGACTCTGTCCAGTGTGGTTTTCTTCACTATCTGTAATCAAATGTACAGGTGGTGGAGAAGAAAAAAAAGAAAAAAAGCTGCATTATTAAACCCTTAATGGGGCGTTGGGCCACCGTGTGGGTTGTAGATGCCGTGGCTTTCAGTCTGCCACAGTCTGGTACTGTACAGCACAAGAAAGTCACTCAGCTGATGCCAGGTTTGTGGTGGGAAAACGCTGTCTCAGGTACTGGTCCAGAACATCCCATAAATGTTGGATTGAGTTTAGAGTTGGTGTGAACGGATGGACTTACTCCGCCACCCGGTCTGTTACGGGGGAGTAGGCTGACGGGATGTTACAGAATTTATCTGGGTTTCTTTCTCACCGTCAGTAACTGACTGTTACTGAGCACTCCTTCCGGTGTCACCGGCCACCAGACACTCCACCGACTGCTTATGCCAACTGTGCACTAGTTGTAGGACGATTCGGCTCCTTGAACGGCACCTAGAACCAGCTTACTTCTGGGTAGCTGGTATAGTTGCTGCAGCACCTCTTTGCTGTGGGCTGGCTGGTATCTCCTGACCATATACTATGTATCAGGACTGCTGGGTAGCGGGCAGAGCGTTGACACAGAGATGCTGGGTTCAACACAGGACAGCCGGGGAACGGATTAGAGTGTAAGCTCTGATCTATTGGTCACAGGATACAGCAGGCCATAGTCGCCGTCAGAATCTTCAAGCAGTGATGGTTTATTTGCTGACAAGGACCTTTATACACTAGTTGGAGGTCCTAGTATCATACAGAAGTACAGCTGGTACAATACAGTTAAAATACACAAATACAACTCTAATATACTGCTTCTGACACACGTGTAGGCAGTGGGTAACCCAACCCCCTTTCTAGTTGGCACCACAAAGTCTGAGATATTACATCAGCTATGTAGCATCAGGATGTAAAATATTCTCTAATCTTGGATTTAACAAAATTCACATCAATCTGTGATTTTACTCTCTTCCCAAACGCTGCTGTCCGCATTTTAAACTATTCCAGCGTTTGATGCGCTGTGACTCCAATCCTAAATCTCTGATTGGATTTCCCATGTACTCTCTGCAATGTGTTGCCGGCTCATGATAAATCGGAGCCCACTAGGACCTGATGGTCTCTGGAATGGGGTTCGTGTTCGGAGTCTCTATTATAAATTACAGGGCAGCCGTCCCTGAGTGTTGTAGGTTTTGTTGCCCTTTTACTGCAACTTGTGCTCATCAATATGATTACTGGACAGGAAGTCTGCTGTACGCAGGGAAACCTCTCCCTCCACAACCAAGCTCTGAGTCCACTGTCCTCACTTCTGATTGGTTCCTGGTACTACATACATGTTTATGAGTGTGCATTGCTCATGTTACAGGCGTGGTATTGGTAAAGGTGATCTTCTTAGCGCCAGAAAGCATGGTGACCCTAAAGGGTCTGTCTCCACACTGCGCAAGCTCCTTGGTTGTGTGAATATAGAGATACAGTGATCCCTCTTTATAAACCCAGCTTAAATTACCATCCAAAGCTGGTGTTATAGGGGGAGTGGTTTTATATGGAGCATAATAGAAATAAAACCTTATAATGCACATTTCTGTATAGAATATACCTGAGGGTAAGCAAGAGGGGCATTATTAATGGGAGGGGTTATAAAGAGAGAACAGTGCAGATCATATATAGAGATGTGGGGTATGGGTGATAGTTTTGTTGTATCTCTCTGTATGTCATGCAGTTAGTCTGTGTTCTTCATACATCAAACTTGGATTTCCTTGGTATTATACAGTTAATTGCAGTACCTGTACAGGCCACCTGGGGGCGCGCTCATTGTGTGTGTGTGTGTGTGTGTGTGTGTGTAGGTGTGTGTCTTTTGTGACATCTGTATAGAGTTTTCTGAATGTCACTGGAATGGGATTATAATGTGTGTAATCTGCTCCACAAAGAGCCCTATTAAGGGTTAACGTGTGCAGCTCTCGGGGCCCCTCCTCAGTGTTTATTGTAGGTTCATCAGGTCCAAAGTGAAGTGTGTATAAAGTTCATGGGAGCCTACCGGGGGCCGCTTCTCAGTACAGCTGCTTTCTCCGAGCAGATTCCTAGTAACCATGTTCCAGGAACTGTATGAAGAATGTGTAACATGTTCATAGCAGCAGAATATGGATACTTTGTATCCTTCAGCTATTTCTAGAACAGTCGCTGGATATGTAGCGTAGCTACGACCAGTAACTGATACAATTATCCTGTCTCATGAAGCACAGAGTTCCACCTATGTGATATATGGAAGTTTGTCATATTATTTCACTGAGGGATTTCAGCAATGGGAGTACTCTTATTGGTCACCTTCGTTAGGGATCTCCCAGCCATGGGTTTGTGTCTCTCAGACCCTTCCTCTGTATGGTGAGGATGTCAGTTGGAGAGAGAGATAATCAATGCTGGGAAATGTCACATTGCTATATAAACGGTCTATTAATAAGGTCTCGGCCAGGATGGGTCAGTCAGTCAGTGTCGTCAGTGGGGGGAGGGGGGTAATGGTTCCCCCGGTACACGCTGTTTGCTGTTGGCTCCTGAGGGTTAGAAGATGTGATGTAACTTTTTTATATACATTATTCACAGCAATGTAGGACTGGAGGAGCCCTGATCTTAAATGCAACTTGTCTGAAGAACTCACATTCTAATCTGGTGCCCACTGCACCCATTTTTGGTGTATATTCTAACCTGGATTATTGGTTAGATCTGTTGTGCAGAAATGACGTAATCTGTTCCTGACGCCCAGTATATACAGCTTAGATATGGGACTGAGAGCTTTACATATATCCTATAACTGGGAGAGTAGTTGGTGCATAGAACCATCTCTCAGCAGATGTGAACAGGGGTAAATGAATGTAACCCTATTTGGGATAACATGGGTCTGTCCTCAGAATACCCCATGAGAACAGTGGTTGCCCCTATTAATTGCCCCTTCTCCCTACCTCTGCCACCATGTACCACACCTGAGTGTAACAGGGCAGAGCGCCCAGGGAATGATTATAAATATAATGCTCTCGCTCATACCGCTTCCATCTTCTGTTCCAGCCTGGAGTTCCTGTACCTGGGCGGTAACTTCATCTCGTACATCCGCCGGAACTGGCCAACCTGCCGTATCTGAGCTGCCTGGTGCTGTGTGATAACCGCATTGAGAGCGTCCCCCCGCAGCTGGCACAGTGAGTCCCTCTCTGATAACACTACTTACCTGAGTATTACAGATCTGTTCTGTGTATAAGAGAGGTCAGTGGGAATTGCATCTGTCCTATAATCTCCCGGGGCTCACATTGTGCCATCTTAGAGTCGGTGGTTTGGTGCTTTATATACAGGATATAAAGAAACGTCTTTTATTATGGTAATATTTTGCCCTGATTGTTCTCCTTTGTGATCTCTAAACAGATGACGGGGAATCTGTATCTTATTGGCTGTTTACTTCGGTGTAATGGTTAATCCGATGCTTTTAATAATGACACTGAATATATAGACCTATATAATCCGATTGCCATAAAAGCGACCTGCTTGAAACACTACCTTGCACACTGCTATCCGTTCCGAACTCCCTGCATGCCGGCACTTCCATTTTACAACACAAAACAGAGAGACATTCAGCTTTGTGAATTTAAAGCGGCAAGTTTAACCCTAACCCTTAAAATAAACTGTCGAGTTGTGGGGTCCTGCCTCTGCTGCTTTAAATTCACAAAGCTGAATGTGTATATGTCTATATACTCAGCATCGCAGTAACGTACCCCATCCGTTTATTAGTGATCGGTGACTTTAGATCTGGGATAGACTAGCACAGAATTGAGATACAGTCCAGCTTAGGAAGAGGTCTCCAATGTCTATTATTGGAGGTCATGTAGGATGTGACTGTAGACGGGTGTAAGGAAGGTCCAGTCCAATGACCCTCTGTCTTCTGCTCCTAGAGTACACTCCTTGCGGTCCCTCAGCCTTCACAACAACCTGCTGAGCTACCTCCCCCGTGAGATCCTCAGCCTCGTCCACCTGCAGGAGCTCAGTCTGCGTGGGAATCCACTGGTGGTGAGGTTTGTTCGGGACTTGACCTATAACCCCCCCTCACTACTGGAGTTGTCCGGACGGACTGTGAAGAGCCGCGGAATCCCCTACTGTCCGAGGGAACTCCCCGAGAACTTGCTGAGATACCTGGACCTGGCCAGCAAATGTCCCAACCCAAAGTGCGGAGGTGAGATCGCTGTACATGGAGAACTTGTGTTGTGAGGCCCCCTAATTTATGGTGTTGGATGGGTGTCACCCCCCAAATGACTATATTGTGATTTGCTAATTATTATAATGAATGTTTATGCAGCTTTCTGAGAAATAACTTATGCTCATCTATTTACAACATATCTGCTTGTGAGCTGGATATTTCAGCCGACATGAATAAAACTATAGTAGTCTGAGTTCTGTCATCCCTGCTCAGCACAGCAGGACTGTAATGAAGCCTTCGTTACCGCTTGTTTCTGTACTGTGGAAAACGGGCGACTGTCACTGTTACATAGAAGCTGATAAGTTTAATTGTGAAGAGTGAATAATGGTGTTTTCAGCATTTAATCTCTATTTCCTCTCTCCCCTCGCAGGTGTCTATTTCGACTGCTGTGTGCGTCAGATCAAGTTTGTGGATTTCTGTGGGAAGTACCGACTGCCTCTTATGCATTATCTCTGCTCCCCCGAATGCTCCTCCCCCTGCGGCTCCGTCTCCTCCCAAAGCGAATCGGACTCCGAGGACGAGGCCAACGTGGCTGCACGCAGAATGCAGAAAGTACTTTTGGGGTGAGCGCCCCCTAGCTGGACAAGATTCCTCAACTCGCCCCATTGGGATCTGTGGATGGATTTAAGATGTCATCCTGCCTCCCTATGAGGGGCCCCTCTGTCCATAGAGGTCTTACTTGTTAATTTAATGCTGCTGAGACCCCGCCCGTCCTCAGTGTACAGCCCCTCCCCCAACCCCCCCCAGCCCTCTAAGATGTTACCTGGACGCAGGAGATGGATGGTCAGTGCCTCTGCGCTCTATTGCCACCTGCTGTCAGCAGGAGGAAGTGTAACTGGCTTATTAAGATAAGGGACAGACTTGTGGCCTCCTGTGTGGTGATAATTAGAAGACTCATTAGCTGTGTCCTGCATGGCACACATGATACTGACTTATTAAGCGGCCACCAGAGTGGGGCTGCACTGACCGCATGCGGCGGCTGACGCGCTTCATTGGACTCTCGCTACATTGAGCTGAATTGGGAAGAAACGCTGATCACATTTCATTACGAGAGTCGTTTTGCTGTATTATTTTGTATGTAAAGAGTGTACAGATTGTGAGTTTTTCACCAGTATTTGTAGAACTAATGGCTCCACGTAACTCCTGAGTTAGAGGTCTAATTATCACTGTGATTGTAATACTGACATTACCCCGGGCCGTGTACTTCTGGCCCTTTACCACAGAGACCAATCAACACCACAGAGTGTTTGTACAATGGACTGACCGAGGTGGATACTTCTGGTATATTGTATCCGGGCCTCTGTCTTATTATAGTGACGCTGGCACTGCAGAGAATTGTACCTTTATATCCATTAATATTTAGTGCACCCACAGATTTTACCGGGATGTGGGGTACAAAGCGATTGCAATTTGCTCTTCCAGTAGATGATGATGATGATGATGATCTGAGAACTTGCTGTGTAATAACTGCTCCAATAAACACTGAACGGTTCTAATTGTAGAGAAAGATCTTCAGCAGGGCCATCTTTTCCATTGGGCACGATGGGCAGGTGCCCGGGGGCCCCACGGACAAGGGGGCCCCATCGGCACGGCTCTTAATTAGAATAAATAATCCTGAAAAAAAAAATCTGCAAAAAAAACCTTCAAGGGTCACTGAGCAAGTACATCTATCTATCCCTGTCTCTATATCTGTATCTATACATATATATATATATATATATATATATATACAGGGCCGCCGAGAGGGGGGGGGAGCGGGTACTAATTACCCGGGCCCGGCATGTCAGGGGGCCCGGCCCGGGCCCTTGCGCTGCTGATTTTTTTTAATTTTTAAATTTTTTTTTTCCAAACGTTTTTTTTCCTTTCCTTTTTTTTTTTTTTTTTGGCGGGGGGGGGGGGGGCTTGGTCGTTGGTGGGGGGAGCAGGCTAGTTTAAAAAAAAAAAAAAACATACTCACCTGATCGCGGAGCCGGCATCCCTCCTCTCTGCTGCTCTGTGCTCTATTCAGACTGTCTGAATGCTGGGTGTGATGTCATCATGTCATGCCCAGCATTCAGTCAGTCTGGAGCAATGGAGCACAGAGCAGCAGAGAAGACCAAGAGAGGAGAAAAGGTAAGTGAAGGGAGGAAAACGAGGGGGGCACAGAGGGGTTAAAAAACGGGGGGGGGGGGGGGGGGCAGCATGACAGAGGGGTTAAAAAAATGAGGGGAGCACAAGGGTTAAAAAACGGGGGGGCAGCATGACAGAGGGGTTAAAAAATGAGGGGGCACAAAGGGGTTAAAAAACGGGGGGGCAGCATGACAGAGGGGTTAAAAAATAAGGGGGGGCACAGAGGGGTTAAAAAACGGGAAAGCAGCATGTCAAAGGGGTTAAAAACGGGGAAGCAGCATGTCAGAGGGGTTAAAAAATGAGGGGGAGCACAGAGGGGTTAAAAAACGGGAAAGCAGCATGTCAAAGGGGTTAAAAACGGGGAAGCAGCATGTCAGAGGGGTTAAAAAATGAGGGGGAGCACAGAGGGGTTAAAAAACGGGAAAGCAGCATGTCAAAGGGGTTAAAAACGGGGAAGCAGCATGTCAGAGGGGTTAAAAAATGAGGGGGAGCACAGAGGGGTTAAAAAATGGGAAAGCAGCATGTCAGAGGGGTTAAAAATGAGTGGGGGCACAGAGGGGTTAAAAAATGGGAAAGCAGCATGTCAGAGGGGTTAAAAATTGAGGGGGGAGCACAGAGGGGTTAAAAAACGGGAAAGCAGCATGTCAGAGGGGTTAAAAAATGAGGGGGAGCACAGAGGGGTTAAAAAATGGGAAAGCAGCATGTCAGAGGGGTTAAAAATGAGTGGGGGCACAGAGGGGTTAAAAAATGGGAAAGCAGCATGTCAGAGGGGTTAAAAATTGAGGGGGGAGCACAGAGGGGTTAAAAAACGGGAAAGCAGCATGACAGAGGGGGTGAAAAAATGAGAGGGGCACAGATGGGTTAAAAAACGGGGCAGTATGGCACAGTGGGGTTAATAAACAGGGGTCAGCATGGCACAGTGGGGTTAAAAAATGGTGGGCAGCATGACACAGTGGGGTTACAAAGGGGGGGGGGAGGCATGGCACAGTGGGATTGAAAAAGGGGGGGAGCAGCATAGTATAGTCTGATGAAGGGGAGCCAGATGAAGGGGGCAAAAACAGCATGGAGGGCACAGTGTGATCATAAGGCATGGCGATGATGAAGGGGCACATTATTGTAATATTGGAGCTGGAGGAAGGCCTAATTATTAATCGTGGGTGCTATTGATTTAACGCTGGGGCTGGCTGTAATTTTCTAAATGTAGCCATTTTTTTTTCAAAATAGGTCCTTCAACATTTCTGGATCCGGACAAGCCACAACTAAAGAAAGCAGCAGCCACAGGTGGAGAAAGTGAGAAGAACAGGTAGGAGAGAGCAGCACAGTGTGTGAAATGTTGTGATTCTAGTAGGGACAATACCAATTTTTGGTGAATGTTGTGTCCAATGTAAGGTGTAGGCCAAGACTGAACTGTTTGTGTACACACTGCATTGTTTGTATACTACCCTGTGGTGGTAGATGTCCTGAAAGTCAGGAGTGCTTAAACATATGTGACGCTCCGGCGAATTGAGAGCCTAGTGGTTTTTATGTTAGCCACGCCCCAATGGCACGTTTGCCACGCCCCCAAATGCATGACCGCACCTCCCAAAATTTTTGCACTGCCGTTTGGCTAGCCACGCCCCTGAATATATGACCATATACCTAATCTTTTTTCCGCCGCCGTAAGGCGGCGCAAAAAAATTTTGGGGCTTACTTCACTATGAGGGGGGCCCCATGAATTTGTTGTACCCGGGCCCTGAATTCTTCTTGGCAGCCCTGTGTATATATATATATATATATGTTAACCCGTGCATGATACTCATGCATTCTAGTCAAATCAAGATACTTAAGGTCTTAAAAAAGTTCTTGTCATGCATTTGGGCCTAGCCCAGGCCTCCTCAGGGGAAGATCGTTACTTCCCGACGCAAGCACCCTTTTTAATGTGTGTTCATGAGGTAAAATTACCTCACGAAAATGAGTTTGACCCCTCAACTCGTAAATTTAGCCTTTACTACCCCTCCCACGGGGGGAAGGGGGGATGATGGAAGTTAACTGACTTGACTATTCTAATTTTTTGTCAAATAATGTCAGTGTACCAAATTTCAGGTCAATTGGATGAGCCCTTTCTGAGAAAATAGTTTTTTCCACACACACACACACACACACACACACACTAACGCACGCCTCTACACATGTGTGTTCATGAGGTAAAATTACCTCACGAAAATGAGTTTGAGCCCTACCAAATTTCAGCCCTTTTTGAAATTTTTTTCCCACACACACTAAGAATTTAGTAGGTCAGTGTATAACTTTTTTTTCCACACACAGACAGACAGACGCCACTAAGCATTTATATATTAGATAGGGGCCCCGGTGCACTGCTTTGCCCAGGGGCCCATAATGTTGTTAAGATGCCCTGATCTTCAGTATGTTGCGGTAAAGGCCGTTATATCTTATTCATACACAGAGATGGGTCCTGTGACTTGGAACAGACGCATAACTGAGGGCGCACATTTATATCTGGTGACAACAGATTTGCTGTATTGTGATACATTGAATCCAGTAGAACAGTGCCCTCTAGTGGACAAATTCCATGAAAATGTAACAATTCTTACTGCTTTTTATCATATATTGAAGTTTGAAGGATGCCCTTGGTCATATTATTAATTTTAATCACCAACAGAATTCTATTTTTATTTTTATTTTTTTAAATCCCTAATGCACTGGTGTAATACAAAGGTTTGTAACAGTCACATGTGTGTATATCGGGGGGGGGGCTATTTGTAATAAGGACACAATTGTCCCATTTGTCACCATATTTGAGCATTATACGGGTGCTGTAGTCTATAGAATTGTCCCTTTTCTTTTCACCGTTTATCAATAACTTGGCTACCTTGGAGAAATATAAATATATATATATATATATTTTTTTTTTATTGTCTGTAATTACGCACAACGGGCCGATGCCCCATACAAGATAACTTTGCCTCTAGCAGCGACCTTATGATATTACCCTCCTGATGGGCAGGTTTGTATGTGGCCTCTGAATTTTCGAACACCGTTGTAAATCTTCTGTGTTTGCTATAGAAGTCTGGGGGCAAAAAACACTCTTAGGGCTAGATTTACTAAGCTGCGGGTTTGAAAAAGTGGGGATGTTGCCTATAGCAACCAATCACATTCTAGCTTTCATTTATTTAGTACCTTATACAAAATGACAGCTAGAATCTGATTGGTTGCTATAGGCAACATCCCCACTTTTTCAAACCCGCAGCTTAGTAAATCTAGCCCTTAGACTTCACACACGGGATGTAGGATGCTCATTTGTTGTGTTTGGGATGCATGAAAGCAGAGCCGGTATGATCCCTGTGGGGAAGTAAGCACGGGCCGGTGCGATCACATCTCGCTCTGCGAGTCTGCGAGTGCAGCCTGCATTATTTTTCTGTGTCTGATGCATTGTAATACGGTAACTGCAACACCCGGGGAAGCTGTCAGCAATAGCCCCCTCTAGACACTCCCTGATTTAATATCTTATCCTATCTTCATAATAGTCGCACAGTATATCACCTCTATTTTGTCAGGAAACCTCTCACCAGTCACAATCCGCTCTCTGCACACTTGTAACTTGGACGCTTACTGTAAGGGAACACACAGGACTCCAGCCTAAGTCTCACACTCCCCTCTCTCTCCGGCTACAGATTTACTGGTCCCTTTCCCAACACAGACGCTTCACACCTCTCAGCAACTGCCACCAGCTACGTATAAGACCCATAGCAAACCTATGACTTAATCACCCAATTGCGCACCCTCTGTGCTCGGGTAGCTAAATAGTTAACACTTCACAAGAGTTAATCCAGGCAAGCATTCTATCACTTCTAAACAGGCAGTGAATTTCTTTAGAGCAATAATGACAGCACTTATTACATTTTTGTATTTAACATACAAAAAGTACAATCCTTATAGGCTCTAAAAACTATTAATAAACAATTGACCTGACATAGATAAGCGAAACATGTAAAATATAGGGGTAAAGTATAATTTACAGAAAAGTGGTATAATCTGCGCCAGGGTAAATTGGCTTGCAAGATGGACAGCTTTTCAATGATGACTGATTTCCCAAGAGCTGACAATTTCTTGTAACTGGTTTCAGCTTTTTAAAAGACACTTTCACACCTTTCCCTACCTCCAGTGGTAGTGGTCTGTGACACTGTTTATAATCACAATTTGCATGTTCCCTGATTTACTACCAAATTCCAGTATGTGACCCAACTTTCCTGTGGAGTGTCGCACTGACCCAGTTTTATTAGTAATAGATTCAACTTAATGTTACAAATGTATTGATACCAAACAGTGTAGGTCCAGTGTATCTGCTGAGCTGATATTGATTCCCTCACCTTCTCTGCCTGGCAGAAAGCTTTATTTGATGTATGGGCTGCCCTCCATGCTATTTCTGAATATGGGGTTGTTATATAATCACCCCCCATAAATCAATATAATCACTCATTATATTGATTGTAACTTGCAATGTATCAATAGATTCATTTAATATACAATATTTACACTGCAGTTATGATTATGCCCCACAATTGTGATGGGTAAATCCTTATATCTGTAAGTCCTCTATGTTCACCACACTGTACATAAGTATAGTGCTTGTGTTGTATCATCTGTAATCCCTGTATATACGTCTGGTGAAGGTTGGCCAGACCACGACGCAGGCTCATCACAAGGGTGCTATGGTCAGTGCAGGGTTTTATGACCAGAGGGAGGTTCCTATAGGACAGAGCTGCTCAAACCCAGTCCTCAAGAGCTACCAACAGGTCAAGTTTTCAGGATTTCTGTCTGTAGAAACAGGTGGGATAATCACTAACTCACCTGTGCATGATTAAAGAGATCCTGAAAACATGTACTGGAGGACTGAGTGTGGCACCCTCTGCTAGAGGACATAATTTATTGGGTGGGAAGCAGGGCCATCTTTTCCATTGGGCACGACGGGCAGGTGCCCGGGGGCCCCACGGGCAAGGGGGCCCCATAGGCAGGGCTCTTAATTGGAATATATATATATATATATATATATATATATATATAATATATATATATCTATCTCTCTCTCTTTTTCTCTCTCTCTCTCTCTCTCTCTCTCAATATATATATATATATATATATATATATATATATATATATTATATATATATATATATATATATATATATATGTAGGGGCCCGGTGCACTGCCTTGCCCGGGGGCCCAAAATGTTGTTAAGATGGCCCTGGTGGGAAGTGACCTTTTACCATAATCCTGTCTACCGTTCAGTCTGATTTAGTGACCTTACACAGTATAAGTATAACCTGGATTGTTACTACTTATAGAAGCATTGACTTGCCCTGTTTACATCCATTTTGTTATCTTCCAAACTCTTAAAGGAAAACCTTCTCCGCATAAGTTTCCTCAATTCTTGAAACTGACAGAACAAAATATAATTGTTTTGTTTCATAATCGGCGCAATTAAGTTTTGTACGTGGTTGCCATGGTAACTCTACAGCCGGTTTTGTCTTCGTGATGCCGCACGTCTCTGCTGCCTAACTACAGGGTTTGATCTACAGCCAGTAATGTATATGTTATTTAACCTAAAAGTGCCGTGGGCGGCATGGTGGATCAGTGGTTAGCACTTCTGCCTCACAGTGCTGGGGCCATGAGTTCAATTCCTGACCATGGCCTTATCTGTGTGGAGTTTGTATGTTCTCCCCGTGTTTGCGGGGGTTTCCTCCAGGTGCTCCGGTTTCCTCCCACACTCCAAATACACACCGGTAGGTTAATTGGCTGCTATTAAAATTGACCCTAGTCTGATTGTCTGTGTGTATGTATGTTGGGGAATTTAGACTGTAAGCCCCAATGGGGCAGGGACTGATGTGAATAGTGATGATGATATAAAGGTTTAAATTCTGATTGATAATAGTTTCTCAGCTTGTGGTACATGTACCTCTGACTCAGATACTGCTGCCTGTCACATTAACCCAACATCCTCCGTTTATTAGGAATGAAGAAGGAATATATAAAACACTTAAAACAAATATCATTTATTTTTTAAACATTCAAAGACAAATCTATTGGTAAATATTCATATTGACACTTTGTATAAATGTACCCACATAAGGGATACAGAGCTGGTAACACTTGTTTGAGGAGTCGGGTTCTGTGTCTCTCTCATTATAAGAGTCACAGCCCCCCCCCCCCCCCCCCCCCCCTCTGCTTATTACTGACCACAACAGTGCACAATGCTGCCCTCTAGGGTAATATAGAGGTAAGACATGCTGGCATTATGTCAGTGCCATGCTGAGTATGAACTCTTGTAGGGAAGGGGCTTGCCAACCAGCCCCAGCTATATGGGAACATAGATATCAGGAACATACATGAGCATTTTGGGGGGTACCAAGGCCACTGGTAGATCTCAGAGATGTAAAATGTGTCTGTGTTAATATTATACTGAGAAAAACACTAAATGGATGAATAAAGTTTGATATATTCTACGTGTGGGTATAATGTTTCTGTGTTGTGTTCGCACAGCGCTCGGTGTCTGTAATACATATATCATGGGCCTGAATCCCTCCTTACACTCATCTACATTCAGATCACACAGAAGTGCCATTGTGTCAGTTTATAGAACAGTGCAATGGAGAATATTCGCTCATTGACGCAATTACAAAATGGCTGCCCATAGTGGACCACGTTCCCAAAAATGTCTGGGACTGGTCCCGCTTCCAAGCTCACCACACAGCCCCTCATGTCATGCCTGTTCTAAGGCCGCGTCCATAAGGGCAACTTTAAAGTTTGGTGGAGGAACAATGGTCTGGGGCTGTTGTCCATGGTTAGTCCCAGTGAAGGGAAATATTAATTACAGCACACAACAACATGCTACTGTGCTTCCAGATTTGTGGTAACAGTTTGGGGAAGGCCCTTTTCTGTTTCAGCATAGTAATGCCCCGGGCACAAAGTGAGGACCATCAAAAAATGGTTTCCCGAATTTGGTGTGGAAGAACGTGACTGGTCTGCACAGAGCCCCGACCTCAACCCAACCAAACACCTGTGGGATGAATTGGAACGCTGTCTGCGAGCCAGACCTTATCGCCCAACGCCCAACCTCACTAAGGCTCTTGTGCCTGAATGGATGTGGCTCTCTGCAGTCATGTATCACACACAGTGGTTAGCCTTCCCAGAAGAGCGGGGGCTGTTATAGCAGAAAAGGGGACCAACTCCTTATTAATGCCCATGGTTCTGGAATGAGATGTTCAACAAGCGCCTATGGACATGATGATCGGGTTGTAGTGTAAATATGAAGTCAGGAATGGACATTTCAGTGTTGATATAGACCAATGTTGGCTAACCTGTGACACTCCAGGTGTTGGGAAACTACAAGTTCCAGCATACCCTTCCAGTAATAAGCTGCTATATATTAGCAAAGCATGCTGGGACTTGTAGTTTCACAACACCTGGAGTGTCACAGGTTAGCCAACACTGATATAGAGTCAGTCCCGAGAATCTGAATTCTCTGCTGTCTGGGACAGCTGTTGTACACAGACCTGGTTACTGGACGCAGCTCAGATCAGTGAGTCCTCAGCCTCTGTGCCCTCAGTGCTGGGGGCAGCCTGGTTAGATATACTGGTCTGAGTATAACATACAAGGTGTAGTCTGCTTGAAGATGGGACTTGACATCTGGGATGATTCCAGCCAACGACAATGACGTGACGCCATCTCCGTGATGATACCAATATCTGACGCTCTGAGCACAACCAGCCACATTCATATAACCTCACCGGGTAACATAAAGCTTATTTATTGTGTTGTTGTTCTTGTCTGGTCTGCACCGGACTTCACTCTGCGATGATATATAGTGGGTGTTATAATGTGACCCCCCCACAGTCATACTATAAAATATTGTGTCTGGATAATATTTAGCAACATCACCGCCAGCTCCCAGCTAGCAGGAAAACTGCACAATATCCATGTGGGGTATTGGAAGTGATATCATTCATGTGTTTGTGCAGTATTTATATAAAGCTGGCTGTTGTCTTCAAATATAACTTTCATATCACTACGATCAGATCTCTCACTATTGTATATAGACTGTGTGTGTATATATATATATATATATATATATATATATATATATATATATATATATATATATATATATATATATATGGTTGTGGTCTCCCCTCCATCACCCGTCCTACAGACGTCTCACTCTCCACCATCGTGTGAGCTCTGACGTCCTCTGTGCTCTGATGATGACTGCCAGGGATTGATCTTACTGATGACAGACGAGCACTTTACTTTATTTGGAGGATTTAAGAAAACAGCAATTTAATTCCAAACTCTGAATTGTTTCTTTACAACTCACTAATAGCTCTGAGGTGTTGTCATTTCCATGACATACAGTAATGTTACCTAATTGTTCTGTAATTATATCATTTATATGTATATTCTTTACATCAGGGGGTAGACAACCTGCAACTCTCCAAATTTGTCCCAGGGTGTCCTTGCATGCTGGAGCTTGTAGTTCCACAGTAACGGGAGAGCTTTAGGTGTCCTAAGCCTTCAGTATAGTGATGGTACTCTCGTTGCTCAGGATTTACATGTAGACCCTTCTTACACCCTACAAACGACACTTCAGATTCAGCTGTGAGATGTCTTCAGCATATAGGATCACATTATACACATGATCCTCTCTATGCCGTGAAGTTGATAGGTCCGTACTCTGAGCCCCGTTCCGGCACCCAGAATGGATGATATTGGGCCGAACGGTCGTTTATCGTGTGATTGACCCAATATTCGTCTGAAAACCCTACAGTGCATACCAAGCCTAACGCTGCACACAACCAGCACACAGGAGTGAGGTTAGTAAGCACCAATCCCGGTACTAGATGTGGTAGATAAGTGGGCACACAGTAAGATTCCCACCACTCAGTGACACTATCACTGCCCTCCAATCAGACACATCCACCTTTTAGCGGGGACGGTATTTTGAGCTCCCGAGGCAGCGGAGAGGAGGAGGAGCCAATTTGTCACATATTGCCCCGCCCCTTTCACATAACGCCCCCACCTCCCTCCTCTCCCGGGAGCACACTTACTCCTGTGTTGTCACATCCCCTCCCCCATGAACTCTGAAATCAGACCCCAGGAATCAGCTCACAACGGGACTTAAATTATGGGACCACTTCTGGAAAGTCGGGATGGTTGGCAGGTATCATAAGTCCCAATTGTCCTGATTTCAGCGAGACAGTCCTGATTTTAGGGCTCTGCCCTGGTTTCCCACCCACAGACATGTTTGTCCCACAGGTGGGAATGTTAGGAGGTTTCAGCCATGCAGATCAGGGCACCGCGCACCGTTACAGCGCATCGCTGGGTAACAGTGGAAAATTTGGGTAGGGCCCAATGATTCCTCTGTGGCCCCCTGGGCCACTTCTGGGCATCCGTGACCCACTGCGTATGAGCTGCTCAGAAGAGGACCCCTCTCTGCTCTGGACAGTACTGCGGGAGTCTGGGAGGGGGTCTCGGAGAGGGGGTGACCTAGAAGTGCTGAACCCCCTACCTCCGGGGTGTAGCTGCTGCACCCACAGTAGTTCTGTCACTGAATATAATAATACACTATAACAGGGTGCAGGTAATAAGAGTATAAAATAATAAACAATTAGTCATAAAGATCAGATATCACTTTATAGAATAACGAAGATGTAAAACAAACAGACCCCAACTCATCCGTTCATGTCCCATTATGATATCACAGCTGTCACAATGAGCAAATTCTTCACTATTCAGTGGCGCTTATTCCACTTGGACCATTTTCTTGTCTCTAATAATCACCCTGCGACCACCTGATTGGTGCCCACGGTGACTGGCAGAGGCAGAAGTGCTAACCACTTAGCCATTGTGCTGCCCACAGTGGACTACCTTGGGCTGGGTCACTAATAGGCTGCTGAGCCGGGCTCACCTTCCCTGGGTACAACGTGCCAGCCAGCCCCTGCCCACTAGTGGATACTCACCTGATCCTAAAATTTGGAGCACGTAGATCAGTGAGGGAAGAGCCAGGCAGCCAGCAGGTAGCCGGGACCTGCTAAACTGGAATGTGGCTGTCACTGGTCGGGGAAGAGAGTGATTAGTGTCTGCACTAAAAGCACCAGGTGGGTGACAGCCGAAGTTTCCTGGACGACATCAACACCTGGGCTCCTGTCGGCCCCTCCCTGCAGGTAGCAAGGCGTGGCCCAGGCAGGTGACGACTGGCGAAGTGATGAGGACTCACATTACCTGCCGGAGACACCTGTAACTCTATATCCAGCCCCAGGAGAGGCAGCCGTCCCGGTATCTGGGGAAGAAGCCCTGACAATGGGGGAATGTACAGAAACAGCGGGACAAGTGAGTGAGATGTCTCTGTGTTATCCCTGTCTTCTTATACTGACACATTATCCCTGTCTTCTTATACTGACACGTTATCCCTGTCTTTTTATACTGACATGTTATCCCTGCATTATCCCTGCCTTCTTATACTGACATGTTATCCCTGTCTTCTTATACTGACACGTTATCCCTGTCTTCTTATACTGACATGTTATCCCTGCGTTATCCCTGCCTTCTTATACTGACATGTTATCCCTGTCTTCTTATACTGACATGTTATCCCTGTCTTCTTATACTGACATGTTATCCCTCTCTTCTTATACTGACACGTTATCCCTGTCTTCTTATACTGACATGTTATCCCTGTCTTCTTATACTGACACGTTATCCCTGTCTTCTTATACTGACATGTTATCCCTCTCTTCTTATACTGACACGTTATCCCTGTCTTCTTATATTGACACGTTATCCCTGTGTTATCCCTGTCTTCTCGCACTGACACCTTCACGTTTCCTGCAGTATCAGGGGCTCCTGTGCTGATCATTGCTCCCAAAAAATAGGACCCCAAGATTCTCTTTTTATGAAACTCTTGAATACTACAAATTAATTAGCTCATTATTAGGGGGTAACTTACTATTAGTTTCTACAATTACTCAATTTCCATGTTTTAATTAAATATAATGTTAATTAATTTGTTGATAACTATAAAGTCACTTAAGGAAAATTCATTGTTAATTAACAAGCTGGGTTCTTGGTTCCAGGAAAGGAAAAGTATAAAAGCTTCTCTTCTATATAAAGGTAACATCTGATAATGTAGGATTTCCTCTTATAAATATAATCTAAAATAAGTAACACTATGGACTTGTTTCCATCTACTGACATTTAAGTGTCATAATTAAAGAAATCTCACAATTTTCTATAGAAATGTTTCAATTTTTTTGGGCGCTAAATTAAACGCTTTTCACTTATAATTTCATAAAACAATTAGTGAATATCAACATTTTTACTCAGACATTATTAAAAAATTGCCAAAAAAATTGGGATTTCTTAGCATCTAAACAAGAAGCAATGCTGAATAACTAGAACATTGTATTTTTACTGACATGTATAAATGTAATGGAATTGTTACTTCACCTTGTTCGCTTACGGCTGGTTACTCTGCTTGTCCAATAACCAGATAATTCAGTCACAGAGCTCAGGGTGCTGGTTTCTGCCCTTCACAGTTAAAATGATATATCTATGTCTTATGATTTTCCAATTATTTCCGTCATGTTTTGAGGAAGAGTCTGTTCAATGTTACAATGAGATTTTGTCTAAAATGAAGTTTAAAACATTTCAATAAAGTTGTGTTAAAAAATCACTTTATATTATAATACAATTTATATCATTTAGAAATTGCTTCATTTTTATTACGATATAATTATTGGTTGCTACAGTAACAGTGCTGATATATTTAATATTGTACTTTTGTGACATTACGCTTTATAGATTTATTTCTAAATAAAGGTTAATTGTTAATTGTCATCATCTAGGTTTTTAAAGCACCAACATTAGGATTGTCAGACACACATAGGAAGTGTAAAAATATGATCAAAGACTGTACTTCAGAGCTTGCAATCGTAAAGGAATTAAAAATAAGTGCTGGGCAAGTAGAAGGACCTATTTTCTGTTGGATATTAGCCCCAAATAAGTAACGTGATGGCGTTAGAATTTCATATTTCAGTGATGTATAGAAAGTTGAATAAGAAAGTTTATGCAACATAATTTCTTCAGTGGTTGAATTCAGGGTTCAGATTGTTATAACCTTTAGGGTATTACACATACAGGTCATTAGGCCAGTGTGTGATATAATGTATAATGTACTGGATGAATAACATGCAGTCCGGCATCACCAAAGCTACTGTGAGGAGATGACTGTGGTGAGGCTGGGCTATGATCCTTTTTATTAGATTGTCAGCTTCAGAGACCATCATCTACATCACCAGTCAATGTCCTAAGATTGGTTGTTTAAAACTTAATGCAAAGTTTTGAATAGAAGGAAAAAGGCAGAAAATGATTTTTCCATTTGGACTGCGAAGGGCGGAGGGGCTCTAGTTATACCAGGTCAGATGCTGTTTTTATAACGATACAATCACTTTATAACAGTTTCCTATAAGCTGTGTCCTCCAGCCCTACAAACACACATGTATTCTGTTAGTATGAATAAAGTCTCTCTGCTGCCTCCGTCTAGAGTTACCTCCGTCACATGTGGTGAACAGCACAGACACAAGTGCTACCAGAGCTTAGATATCATATGTCCTAATAGGATTCCCTAACAGGACAGCCAGCCAACTGGATCATTATATTCTGGATCTAGTGTGCAGACACCTCCGGGCTGGGATCATTATATTCTGGATCTAGTGCGCAGACAGCTCCGGGCTGGGATCATTATATTCTGGATCTAGTGCGCAGACAGCTCCGGGCTGGGATTATTATATTCTGGATCTAGTGTGCAGACAGCTCCGGGCTGGGATTATTATATTCTGGATCTAGTGCGCAGACAGCCCCGGGCTGGGATCATTATATTCTGGATCTAGTGCACAGACAGCTCTGGGCTGGGATCATTATATTCTGGATCTAGTGTGCAGACACCTCCGGGCTGGGATCATTATATTCTGGATCTAGTGTGCAGACAGCTCCGGGCTGGGATCATTATATTCTGGATCTAGTGCGCAGACAGCTCCGGGCTGGGATCATTATATTCCGGATCTAGTTCGCAGACAGCTCCGGGCTGGGATCATTATATTCTGGATCTAGTGCGCAGATACCTTCGGGCTGGGGTCATTATATTCTGGATCTAGTGCGCAGACAGCTCCGGGCTGGGATCATTATATTCTGGATCTAGTGCGCAGACAGCTCCGGGCTGGGATCATTATATTCTGGATCTAGTGCGCAGATACCTTCGGGCTGGGGTCATTATATTCTGGATCTAGTGCGCAGACAGCTCCGGGCTGGGATCATTATATTCTGGATCTAGTGCGCAGACAGCTCCGGGCTGGGATCATTATATTCTGGATCTAGTGCGCAGACAGCTCCGGGCTGGGATCATTATATTCTGGATCTAGTGCGCAGACAGCTCCGGGCTGGGATCATTATATTCTGGATCTAGTGCGCAGATACCTTCGGGCTGGGGTCATTATATTCTGGATCTAGTGCGCAGACAGCTCCGGGCTGGGATCATTATATTCTGGATCTAGTGCGCAGACAGCTCCGGGCTGGGATCATTATATTCTGGGTCTAGTGTGCAGACAGCTCCGGGCTGGGATCATTATATTCTGGATCTAGTGCGCAGACAGCTCCGGGCTGGGATCATTATATTCTGGATCTAGTGCGCAGACAGCTTCGGGCTGGGGTCATTATATTCTGGATCTAGTGCGCAGATACCTTCGGGCTGGGGTCATTATATTCTGGATCTAGTGCGCAGACAGCTCCGGGCTGGGATCATTATATTCTGGATCTAGTGCGCAGACTCCTCCGGGCTGGGATCATTATATTCTGGGTCTAGTGTGCAGAGAGCTCCGGGCTGGGTTCATTATATTCTGGATCTAGTGCGCAGACAGCTCCGGGCTGGGATCATTATATTCTGGATCTAGTGCGCAGACAGCTCCGGGCTGGGATCATTATATTCTGGATCTAGTGCGCAGACAGCTCCGGGCTGGGATCATTATATTCTGGATCAGGGGGCACATTTATTTTTAATATTCACATAAAGTGAAAAGTAGTTTTCAATCCTTATCGCAATGATAAGGATTGAACTATTTCTCACTGCTGTTTCTGTGATGTAAAAAAACATACTTACCCCCCTCTTCAGAAGCGCTGTCTCCAGGTCTTCTCCTCCTTCTTTTCATTCTTCAATTGCGCATGTCCAGTTCCAAGAACTGGACATGCGCACAAAGATCCCCTCTCTGTCTCTGCAACGATAGTTGCAGAGAGAGAGCGCTGAGTGACAAGGAGGGATCATGTGATCCCTCCACACATGTGCTGTCCAGCTCTGCTCTTCGGAGCAGAGCTGACAGCAGTGGATTTCTTCAATTCGGATACATTAACACAACAAGTTCCCGAAAAAAAATTTTTTTCGGGACTTGTTAGATTGCAGCCAGGAGCAGTCACCATACTGTTGTATGGTGACTGCTCGCAAAAATGATAAGGAGTGCAAAGCAGCAGATATCCATGATATCTGCTGCGATGCACCTTTAATAAATTTGAGTAGGAGACATCGTGGACTAATTTACACGGTAAGTGCATGATAGTGCACTACCGTTATTTCTTAAATATACCCCCTAGTGCGCAGACAGCTCCGGGCTGGGATCATTATATTCTTGATCTAGTGTGCAGACACCTCTGGGCTGGGATCATTACATTCTGCTATTATTTATCATTATATTGCATAAAAGTAACTAGAATGCTTTCTGTGTAGTATAGAGGTTAGTAAAATATTCCTGTCTCCCAGCTGAGGCCAGTGGTGTAAGGGAATTTATACATGCATGGGATAGACATCAGGGTATCCTAAATCTGAAATGCTATGGCCATATTCAATCAGCCTCCGGAGCGGTCGCGATGTCACTACGCTATGATGTGACATCGCAGATCTCTCTACACCCCTGTAGGTCTGCGAGGAGAACTCTGCGATGTTTAGGCTCCATAGTACCTGGAAACGTGCGCAGCAAATTGTATATGCTTCTAAGTATGAAATATAATCTGAGGTTATCAGGGATAAAAAGTGGACAGACTAGATGGGGCAAAAGTTTTTAATCTGCTCCCAAATTCTGTATTTATATTTATAGGGCTCAATAGAACACTGAAGGCCTGACGCAGATAGGAACACCAGTTGCACGAAAACTGAGCACTATTATAACGCAGGATATTACAAATGCTTGCGGACAGCTTTGGTCCCCACATCGTTAGAGTTGTTTGGAAAAATACATAGAGAGCGCCCGGCCTATCCTCCATTCAATACAGCCATACGGTGCTTATTACCAAGCCCAGCAAAGGTCCTCAGCTGAAGAGTTCGTATCACCCCATCGCTCTTCTTAACCTAGACTTTAAATTGCTAGCTAAAATAATGGCCAGTAGATTACAGTTTATTCTTCCCTCTTTGTTGACGGCTCATCAATATGGCTTTGCCATTGGCCACCACTCGGTCAAGAGCAACCGAGCCGCGACCTCTGCAGTTGTGGCATCTGCCGCCCGCGCCACCCCCAACACGCCTCTCGGTTTGGATGCTCAGAAAGAGTTCAACTCGGTTGCTTGGCCCTATCTCCATGAGGTCCTTCTCCATAGACATTTTGGCAATTACTATTAGGATTTAATTACATTTTTCTATTCTTCGCCCACCACATATTTGTTGGTCAATAGTGTCACAAGGGCAAAGTTGGAGATGTCTAGAAGGACGCGTCAGATATGTTTTTTCCTCTTCGTTGCTTTTTCATTTGGTCTTAGACCCCAAGCTTAGAGATCTGCAGAACTGGAGCCTGCTCCAGGGTATAACGATTGGGAACAGAGAGATCAAACAGGCAGCTTTCGCAGTCGATGTTTCTTTCAGCCCCTAATGAGTAAGATTGCTGAGTTTGGATCCAGTTCATTTTTAAAAATCTACTGCACTCTATTTACGTAAGGGCTCTCCCCGAAGGGTATTGTCATCACATGGACCATGTCTACCATCCTGTATTTGGGTATACAGTTCCAGAACAATATCCATATTTTATATGACTTAAATATAACAAGGATGATCGTTAAAATCGAGCATAAGGTGCAGAGTTGGGGTCGCTTGTGTCTTTCCTGTGGGGGTAGGGTGAATTTTGTCAAATTGATGATATTTCCAAAATCGTTGTACCCCCTGCAGGTTCTACCTCTACTGTTAACGCGTGCGGATGCTGCTAAAATAGATTAAATTTTCCTTAAGTTTAGTTGGAATAATAAAAACACAAGAATTGGACTTGTCAAACTCCAGCAATCCAAGATGAATAGGGGGATTAATTTACCCAATATTGCTCTTTATATCCTGCCCAAATTGGTTGCAGGATAGAAAACAAAGAGTTATTTGGACCAGTGCTTTTTAATATCTTTATTGGAAATATTGAAAATGGTATTGAAGGGAAAGTATATATTACTGCAGATGACACAAAGATATTCAACAGGGTAGACACACCAGGAGGGGTAAAACAAATGATTGATGATCTAGGTAGACTAGAGGAATGGTCAAGAGAGTGGAAACAACAGTTTAATGCCAAAAAATGCAAAATCATGTACTTGGGTCTCAAAAGCCCAAAGGCTAAATATGGTATTATTGGAACTATAATGGAAACTACTGAGGAGGAAAGGGATCTAGGAGTCACTATTTCAGGTGACATAAAGGCAGGTAAGTAATGTAACAAAGCAATGAGGAAGGTAAATCAGATGCTTGGTTGTATAGGGAGAGGAATCAGTAGCAGAAAGAAAGAAGTAATAATACCACTGTATAGGTCATTGGTACGGCCTCATCTAGAATACTGTGTTCAGTTCTGGAGGCCATATCTCCAGAAGGATATAAGTACATTACAGACTGTACAAAGAAGGGCAACTAAAATGGTGCATGGCCTACAGCACAAAACTTACCCGGAAAAACTAAAAGATTTTATTATGTATAGTTTGTAGCAGAGAAGGGAAACAGGGGACATGATGGAAACTTTCATATATATATCCAGGGTTATAACAAGGTGCAGGAGGGAAACATTCTACAAAGGAAGAGAAGAATTTGAACACGAGGACATGTACTGACACTGGGGGGAAGAGAAGTACTAGAACACGAGGACATGTACTGACACTGGGGGGAAGAGAAGTATTAGAACACGGGGACATGTACTGACACTGGGGGGGAAGAAAAGTATTAGAACACGAGGACATGTACTGACACTGGGGGGAAGAGAAGTATTAGAACACGAGGACATGTACTGACACTGGGGGGAAGAGAAGTATTAGAACACGAGGACATGTACTGACACTGGGGGGAAGAGAAGTATTAGAACACGAGGACATGTACTGACACTGGGGGGGAAGAGAAGTATTAGAACATGAGGACATGCACTGACACTGGGGGGAAGAGAAGTATTAGAACACGAGGACATGTACTGACACTGGGGGGAAGAGAAGTATTAGAACACGAGGACATGTACTGACACTGGGGGGGAAGAGAAGTATTAGAACACGAGGACATGTACTGACACTGGGGGGAAGAGAAGTATTAGAACACGAGGACATGTACTGACACTGGGGGAAGTAGGTTCACAGGAAATGTGAGAATAAACTACTATACAGAAAGGGTAGTGGATAAGTGGAATAGCCTATATCAGAGGTGGTATTGGATAAATACAGTAGAGCAGTTTAAAAATGCTTGGGATAGACATAAGGATATCCTTACAAAGAATAAAGGATCAAACAGGGTTTGAGGTTACCATAGGTTAAAATATTAGGCAGACTAGATGGGCCAAGTGGTTCTTAGCTGCTGTCAAATTCTGTTTCTATAAGTTACTTGAGGGATTGGTTACATAATACAGAAATCTTTACGTGTACCTCAATTGACAAAAGTTTCCTCCCTGATCTACTGGCGTTTCTGTATGTCAGGCGCCGTCCCTGTGTCTGTCCTTCTGCACCGGGGTGGCTGCCTGCTCCCGAAGCTGCGGCTGCATCTCAGAACTGGAAAATAACAGTTGGACCCAGGTACACCCATCTACTCTACAGAGAAGTCTGGCCAGAAGTTGTCTTCATCGAAATCCATACCTTCGACGTGGAAACAAAGCCAAGTGACTATGCACGAAAACATAGCAACTGTGGTGCAGTAAAATGGCAGCAGGTGCTCTGGACCGATGAGTCAGAAATATTTGGCTGTAACATGAGGCAGTTTGTTCACCGAAGAGCTGGAGAGCATTACAGTAATGAGGGTCTGCGGGCAACAGTGAAGCATGGTGGAGGTTCCTTGCAAGGGGCTGCATTTCAGTTGGGGATTTGGTCAGGATTAATGGTGCCCTCAATGCTGAGAAATACAGGCAGTTACTTCTACATCATGCAACCATCAGGGAGGCATCTGATTGGCTCCAACTTTATTCTGCAGCAGGACAAGGACCCCAAACATACAGCCAATGTCCTGGAAGTGATTATATGGCCCCCACAGAGCCCTGATCTCAACACCATCGAGTCTGTCTGGGATTACACGAAGAGACAGAAGGATTTGAGCAAGCCTACATCCACAGAAGATCTGTGGTTAGTTCTACAAGATGTTTGGAACAATCTCCTTGCCGAGTTCCTTCAAAACTGTGTGCAAGTGTACCTAGGAGAATTGATGCTGTTTTGAAGGCAAAGGGTGGTAATACCAAATATTGATTTCATTTATCTTCTGTTCATTCACATTGCATTTTATTAATTGATAAAAATGAACTATTAACATTTCTATTTTTGAAAGCATTCTTACTTTCATCATCATCACCATTTATTTATATAGCGCCACTGATTCTGCAGCGCTGTACAGAGAACTCATTTACATCAGTCCCTGCCCCATTGGAGCTTACAGTCTAAATTCCCTAATGCACACATACAGAGAGAGAGAGAGAGAGAGACTAGGGTCAATTTTGATAGCAGCCAATTAACCTATCGGTATGTTTTTGGAGTGTGGGAGGAAACCGGAGCACCCGGAGGAAAACCCATGCACACACAGGGAGTACATACAAAAAAAATTGCCCCTAGTCTCTGAGAGATGCCCAGGGCTAGAATCAGACACTGCTATGTGCACTCATGATTGGCTCGCCCTTACTCTACATTGACAATGGCCAAGTGCCCATTTCCTGCCTGTAATCGTAGCCCCTTGTATGTGTCCGTTGCACTTGAAGAGGAATTGAACGTGGCTGCGCTCTGTGGCTATGAGCTGGTTCTGGGTATACACAAGTGTCTTCACCGTACATAATACAAGACTGCAACTGTGCACATCAAAGAGAGTGGAGCATGGGAGCTTACACTTTATTTACAGAGATTGAGTTACCGCACTGTCCATGGACACAGAGAATTTATGTAGCAAATCATTGGGAAGTTGTTACTGTGTTATTCTGCTGACAGAAGAGTTACTCTGAATAGGACAGTTTTTCCTGCAGCTATTGAAGTGTTGCAGGTTATTGTTTGGAGCAGCTGGTGATTGACAGCTGGTAATGAGATACTCACCGCCACGGGTCCTCTGCTTAAACAATACTATTGTTGTGGTTTGTGGAATGTGCTCTGCTCTGTTGCTAGGATCCATCTACTGGGCAGTAAACTGCCACCATAGACTCACAACCTGTTCTCTAACAAGCTTTGTATTACTTATAGTTACAATGTATCAATCTGTAATTATTGTTCAAAAGCAGCAGTGAGTAGTCATTCCAAATCAGTCAGTAGAATGCTCTGCTACTGGACTTCCCTCTTATTTTCTAGGTGCAGTTGTTTATTTTGGTTAAATCATGATACTTTAAAAATACTTTAATGAATTCAGACTAGATCCGGCGGGAGATGCATTATATGCATCCAGTTCAAAGCAGAACTGAACTTCAAAAATAAAAAAACCCCACTTATTTAAAAAAAAAAATGTGTATAAGTTACCTGTTCGTACATGTGAAGTATGAACTGTACACTGACGTAAATCAGTCTGTGCAGTCTCAGCAATCAGCAGGAACTTCTGATTCATTTCCCGGCTAATCAGCGCTGTTCAGACAATATCTGCTTCTCTCTTACAATGTAACATTTGTTTCTCCGCTTTATATGTCCCTTATAGTGACAGCGATATTGTGTCGTGTTGTATTGCCTGGTGTTTGCACCCTGTATGGTGACTGTGTCCTACACCCCTTTCTGTTTATGACTGTCCCATTAGTGTGCTGTACTTTTTAGTCGCGAGTCGTGAGCGTGGGATAGCCGTCAGGGTTGATGCGTAAACGATAATAGGAGCGTTATCGTAGTTAGGGACGGGACAGCTTAGGTAGGGAGACTGTACTCTGTTTGCAGGCAGTGGTTGGTGGACGAGGACATTGGAAGACCCCAGCGAGTGATACAACCCCCTGGATTTAACCGGGATCGAAGGATTCGCTGTGGTGGACAGACCAGCATTACATAAGTATAGTCTGGCTGTTTCCGGTGGTTCTGTCACACTGCGGAACTGTGATCCCTGTATTCCCCCACTCTCCCCTACAGCAAAATGAGTGCCCAGCATACGAGACAGGGGTCTTACTCCCCAATTGCGTCCCAACACTCAGGCAACCCCCCTTTCCCCAGTCTCAAAGTGGACGCCATCGAAGGCAGTGAAGATACTCGCGTGGGTGTTTAGTCTCCTCCCCTTACCTAGGTCTCCGTCCACTACCCCCTTTACATTAGCGCCGGAAGCTTTCCGCAGATGAGTGTGCAAATGTTATTTTGTTAGAAGTGTTGCACAGGAGAAATGTAAATTGTTCTGCAGAATTCTGTGAGCACGTCTTGGTGATGGGTCACATGAATGTCGCCCGCAGTGAGTGTGGCAGGTCACATTATATAATGATGCTGGACCCATGTAGTTTTGACATGTGAAGTGTATGTCTCCACGTTACAAGCTGTGTCTGACATCTCCTGCTGGGAATTATATCAGCTCACAGGAACTTGCCAATCTCAGAGAGTTAGTGGAGGAACTACCCCAGAAACCTCAATGTCCGCTGCCCCAGGCACTCAGTCTGCCGGGCACCGTGGAGGTAAGTGAGGGAGAGCCGGCATCTCAACATAACTGGGGGCTTCTGAGCCCCATCAGGGAGTCATGAGGAACAAGCAGAGGATGTATAGGAGCCGGTTGTGTGTTTATTTGGGAGGGGGAACTGACTGCAACATTCAGGGATACATCGTAAATGTTATTCTGTGTCTGTGTCTGTTCTGCTCATATCATCATCATGATTCCACTGCTGATTGTGTCAGTTACCGGCTGGTAGATTTCAGATGTTTTACCAGATATTATGTGGTGAACACGATTCACCATTCATGTGCTCATTTCATTTGTTTCAAAGATCTACTCAGAACAAGAAAGGAACTAGGTGTAACAAGTTTGGGGAAAACTTTCTGAGTCATGGAAAATGTGTGGTCTGTGCCCACAGCCGTGTAGTATAATTCTGTAGTACAGTACATTATTGTAATATAATGATACAGATCGGTAGTACAGTTGTATAGTGGTACAGGTCAGTAGTACAGTAGTATAGTGGTACAGGTCAGTAGTACAGTAGTATAGTGACATTATGGTAATAGATTATCACAAGACACCATAGGTGAACACTCCAAGGCTACAATAAGGTCATTGACACTTAGGCTGAGTACACACTCCAGTGTTTGCAGCCAATTATCAGACCAATCACTCGATAAACGACCGTTCAGCCCGATATCACATTAGTTTGTACACTTAGACGATAACAAGGATCGTTCCAAAGCACCGAACATTGTTTGTTTTGATTGTTCAGCAGAACTATAATTCTTGTTCAGCTTTGGAACGTCCTTCCAATCCTGCACCCCCGGGTCTGACTCTGATGTTAACAAAAAAATATTTTTTAAAAGGGTTTGCAACCTACATATGACCTTGGCACTTACACGCCCTTCTGCGGCTTTTACTAAGTCCATTGCTTCTTCTTTCTAAAACACGTCTGTGCTCTATAGCCAAGTATATATATGATCTGCCAGCGGTGTTTATTCCTCTGATATGACACAACGCTGTTATACGGATACAATTGTATTAGTCTTTTTCAGCCTATGTCACTATGAATCTATAACTCTATTGCTACGATTACGAATCTTGTGCGATAAAGCAATGTATTTAGTAAAAGTTGCAGCAGGGCATGTACAAGCCATTGAATTAAAGTGGTCTTAAGGTGGAATGTCCCTTTAAGGTACTTGATTCCTCCGAGTCTTATTACCTGATGACAGTAAACTGTTGCACATCACATATTTGTATCTGTACTGTTGTCCTAGTTACCGGTGATTATTCTGTACCTTGCGAGATGTAATCCGTCTACTTGTTGCTTTCAGAACTACATGAGCACAGAAAACGCCTACTGAGCCTTCCTTATGTGATGAGACCCTGCACATGCTGCCATCTTGTGTTACATCTGCAGTACTGCACCCGCTGTTACTACATCTAAGAAGTAAAGTCTTACAAGACTATAAAGTATTGTGGAGCCTGACCACAACTATGGGACTGTCCTTGTGATGAAGAGTAATCATCTGCAGGCTGCTGAGGACACAGACTGACCTCCTGTCCTGATTGCAGAATTCAAGAGTTTACAATGTTTATGTATACTTTATAAATACCTTAATTAACTCTAAATAAATGACTTTATTTGTGGACTGGACATTTGTGGAAAATACAGATGCAATGACTGAAGACCCAGAGATGCCTGAGATCTTCTCCTAACAGCACAGGAGTGTGATGGAACCTGCGATTTCCACGATTCGGGGGGAGTACCAGCTTCTGGATGTCAGTGTATGACCCACAAAGTGGGCTCAGGATATGGAGCCCACCCTGAATTGTAGCTTGCTATCACAGAGTCACATTGACACCTCACTGGACAGGCCGGAGGTACTGGGCCTGCTGCATGACCTCTGTCGGATATCCAGGGTGAGTTGTGTGTAAACATCCTCGGTGCTAGTTGCAATATATAATGTAATATAAACACACAATGCGGAACATGCAAAAATAGCTTCACTCAACTTACAATCCCAGGATATAATAGTGACTACCTGGAGCGCATGGTTTGGTGAAGTAATAAAGTATATACTGTGCATGATATTATATTATAATATCCCTACACAGCCTCAAATGTATATATCAATGTGATCCATTTATTACTGATATGTATGTAAAACAAGTAAAATATTAAATATCAGTGTCGGATTGGGCACGAAGGGCCCACCAGGGACAACAGTGGTAAGGGCCCGCTTGATAGCGAGTTCTGTGTGTGTGTGCGGGGGGGGGGGGGGGGGGAGAAGCTATGCAGTGGGAGACTGGCACTTAACAAGCGTAGCATTTTGGTGACCATGTTCCTTTTTGCATGAACTACATTTGTCAGGTCAATATTGGCAGGAATGCTCTACGGAGTCTAGTCACTGAGCTACCCCAGTTGACAATACAAATCCGTGAATAAATATCAATATGATCAGATTTGTAACTTTACAGCTATTTGTTTGAATCACTCTGTATGTCTCTACACTGGCTGCCTGTTTTCTACCAAATTCAATATAAAATACTCTTACTAACCTACAAGGCCATCAACAAAGCTGCATCAACATACATCTCCTCTCTTGTCTAAAAATATCTCCCAATTCGGCAACTCCATTCTGCACAAGATCTGCGTCTCTCATCCACCCTCATTACATCCTCCCATTCCCTGTTACAGGACTTTTTTCGGACATCACCCAGTTTGTGGAATTCTCTCCCTCGCACAATAAGACTCTCCTCTGGTCTACAAACTTCCAAGCGTTCTCTGAAAACCTTCCTCTTCAGACAAGCTTATAATATTCCTCAACCACTCTCTTAACCTCAATAGATTACCATATTACCACCAGTTACACAATTTCACACAAGGCAACTATCCCCTGACCAACATTGTTGTGTGACAGGATCATTTAGCTTATGAGTCACTTTTACCTTTGCAGCCTGGCTGGGCCAAAATGCAAAATGTAGACTTAACCTCATGTATCAAACTCCCATTGTCCCATAGATTGTAAGCTTGCGAGCAGGGCCTTCTCACCTCTTTGTCCGTTTTACCCAGTTTCTTTATTAGTTTACTATGTTTGTCCCCTATTGTAAAGCATACGGAATATGTTGGCGCTATATAAATAGATGATGATGATGATGATGATGTAAATATCTCATATAGGGTCTGATTCACTAAGGAACACAAAATGAACATAAATTGAGTTTTTAACACAAAAGTAATTGGGCATATGCACATCTGTATTCAACAAGGACCGGATGTGAAGATACGACTGATGAATACAGGTCTAAGTCCACACTGCTCTAACAGACAACACACTGCAGGATACGTCCAATACATATGTGGAATATAAGGTCCCAAAAGAACAAAAAACACAAAAAAATATACAGGAAAAAAAAAAATTAATGTCACCTGTTAATCATATAATCATTAATGACAAAACATTAAAAAAAAAAAATTTTTCTTAAATAAAATATATTTACTAGGATGTTATGAAGCTTGCCCTTACTGTACACTGACTACGTACATACTCCCAGTCCCCTCCCCGTTCTGCCCCTGAAATCGTAGGCTGTAATAAGGGTCCTTAGAGCAGGAAGATGACCTTGATGTTGCTGTGTTCTGTGGACTATGTTCCAATTCTGGACATGTGCAGAGCAATTTAAAAAAAAATACGGCACCCATCAGCATTTATGTTCCTTAATGAATGAATGAAGTTAAATTACATTAATATTCAGCGGAGAGAACTAGATCTTAAGCCTCAAATACAAAGTACAATCAGCCGTCACTGACGTCACGCAGTCCGAGTGTTTGATATGTTACAGTTATATCTGTGATGTGATGTGTCACTCAGCGTCTCCCCCTACAGGCACCAGAGAGGCCACAGATCTCAGTTGCCGTCCACGGTGTTCTGGGGTTCCTGCTCAGCTGTGGACTCCTCCTGTCTCTCCTCTTCTTCATCTTCACCGTACGATTCCGCAGAAACAGGTATTAATATGTAACAGCACTGGGCTTACCCCTCTCTGCTGACAAGTTTATTACAGTATCACTACCAAACATCCATTTTGCAGAGTTACACTGAACAGTAGATTCTCAATGCTGCCCCTTACTGTGGTGTTCTTGTTACAGAAATATTTAAATATTTTCATTACCAGAGAACTCAGTTTGCTTGTCTATGTAATGTATTACTGCAACTCCCCCCATCCCCCAATAGTGAAACATGGAGGTCCAGCTTGTCATTCATGTGTGGCCTGGAGAACAGGATTATTGTGGCTTTATTGTGGGGGGGGGTTGTGGGGTGTTTAAGATTAAACATCATCTGTATATAATTGGAGCTGATGGACCATTCTGTGTTGCTCTCCTTGTGTGATGCGTTGTATGGTCGGTGGATCAGGATAGTGAAGATGTCCAGCCCCAACCTGAACTTGGTGACCGTGCTGGGCAGCGTCTTGGCGTACATCAGCGCTTTCATGTTTGCGGTGCAGGAAAACACGGTCTCCATGGAGACTGTTATCCAGGTGAGTGACAGCAATAACTTCTCTCTCTCTCTCCTCTCTTATTTGGACGAGGTTTATAAAACTATATCTCATATCCGTAACACTGTTCCAAGATGTGACGTTTCTTCCTCTCCAGCCTTCGTCATGTACGGTATCGGTCAGATACCCTGATACTGTACAATCCATCATTCAATGGTCTCCTGATAATATCAATGTGACCCCTTCCACCTGGCACATAATGTCCTGCTCCCATGACAAACACAGATATTAGGGTTAGAAGAGAGGGCGGCAGACAGTGGAGGTAGTGTCCAAGGTAGTGCACTATGGGACCGGCCTGGAGGGCAGATGCCCCCTGACCTCCAGCCCAGCTTGCCCCTGGCTGTAGACCATTAGCGGTCACCTTGAGGGTCTTTGTGTCCTCCCAGAATACTCAACACTTTGCTCTTGATGGATGAATGTTCATTAGGAGATTAACAATGGTGACCATAATACCTGCCTGAATAAGGATTGGTGGAGCCAGATGACAATGGTTTTTAACGCGTTCCAGCCTCATGAGCATCAACAGCTCTAAGGTTCAATGTTACATAAACATAGGCAAATAAACATATTTCAGGGTATCTGTTCTATCACATTATTCTAATATATATATATATATATATATATATATATATATATATATATATATATAGTTAGATGAGGCCTCGTCACTGTAACTGGTCCTCACACCATCCCTACCGCTAGTGACCCGCTGTTTACACATTTTGTATCGGGTCTTAGGTCCGGATCAGCCTCCTGTACATCGGCGTCACTCTGGTGTTTGGACCATTGTTGGGGAAGAGTTGGAGACTTCATCGGGTGTTTACACACAGAGTCCCAGATAAACGCGTGGTGAGTAATACTAAACATCAGGGTTATCTGTATAATCTCTGCTTCTGTACTAGCATCTGCTACAGACAATAATATAATCTGTGTCTACTGAGTGTGGTCCTCACGTTTTCCATGCAGAAAGTCCACCCACACGGCCCAGAATGCTCTGCTCCCTGGCCTCCCATTCATATCACTAGAGCAGTTATAATGTAATAAAACACCATTCTCATCAATCAGTGAGTTCAGAGTGTAAGTTGGAAGTCTGGGAGCAGAAGGGGTCGGTGCTGCTGATGGGGTCATGTTGGAGGATTAGCTCACTTACATCCAGCTAGTGTCCCTGGGGGTGGGGGGGGGGGGGGCAGGGGCGAGGTACATATGGAATGTGGAACTAGAATACCTCACAGCAGGATTCACTTTTCTGCTTTTCACACCATGCTGTTATAGGCAGGCTGGGATATTACTCGGCTTTGCTTTGTGTAATGCGGGTTCAGGCTACAGACGTCTCTGGTAGCTGTTCTGGAGCTAAAGCCACATAACCTTCCTCTGCCCTAATGTATACCGTTGTTTATTGGTCTTTAGATTGGCCACACATGGGGGCTGTTGCCAGGGACTGGCATCCAATTGGCCCACTGTTACACATATGTGTAATATCCATTAATAATCACAATGGTATTGAATGGATCACTTTCATGTATGGACATAAATCAGATGGTCACTGTCTGACTGTGAAGGTCGGGTACAGACCACAGTAACCGGCTTTCATGGGATCCATTACTTGGCCTGAGTAGCAGATCGGTCTCCTGTGTGTGTGGCCAAAGTAATAGTGTACCCAAGTACTTGGTGCTCTTCTGTGGTCGGTATTTAACCATTGATGAGCGTTATTTGGTCCTATAACATAAATCCCTGAAGCAGATAAGCCAGCTCTTCACATGGACGAATAGGACCAATATGAGATATCCTAGATGAGGTTATATCACTTGTTTGACTTCTACCTCTAAGGAGCTGGGCTCTAGCTAGTACGGATCCAGTAACATCCGGGTGCTTCTGTGTGAATTTAGTGTAGGTCCATCTGTTTGTGTGGATTTCGTATGGACATATATCAGAAGTTTGCGTTATGATGTGTTACTGATCTCTTACTTTCATGTGTCTGCAGATTATAAAGGACCTAACCCTGCTAGGCCTGGAAGCTGGCCTCCTGTTTATTGACTCCTTGCTGCTACTTACATGGGTTCTGTCTGACCCAGTTCTCTGTACCCACAATGTGATCGCCAGCATCAAGGTGAGACCGCAGAACACTGAGATATTCACACACATCCAATAATACAGGTCTGTCACTGTTTATTATCTCTAAACCACACGACCACTGACAGGAGGACTACAAGTTACACATTACCCTACAGAACCACAATATGATAACATGAACAATCTCGCCATCATTAACTAAAACTATTAACCATTTCACCCAATATACTGCTCACTCATGTTTCATATACATCTGTACAATTAGGGGACATACATATATTTGTTTAGATATATTGGATTACCAAGAAAATGTGTATGAGAGATAGAAAGCGCTACCATTCCCTCATGAATCTACAATGAAATATGACGTACACTTAAATAGATTCAATGGATCAGATGTTCTCCAACGATATCTCATCAATATGGTCCAAACATGAAAAACAAAATTACATATAATAATGCAATACTGTATAAACCAATCAGCGTTCAATAAACCAATCAGCGTTCAATTATTTTATTTAGTGTGTAAAATCATCCAAATGGCTCATTACAGTTGAGAGTCCTCTCTCGTGAATAAACTTAGAAAACATCAACTTGTGGATCACACATCATCATCATCATTTATTTATATAGCGCCACTAATTCCGCAGCGCTGTAGAACCGAGAACTCACATCAGTCCCTGCCCCATTGGAGCTTACAGTCTACATTCCCTAACACACACACACAGAGACTAGAGTCAGTTTTATAGCAGCCAATTAACCTACCAGTATCTTTTTGGAGTGTGGGAGGAAACTGGAGCACCCAGAGGAAACCCACGCAAACACAGGGAGAACATACAAACTCCACACAGATAAGGCCATGGTCGGGAATTGAACTCATGACCCCAGCGCTGTGAGGCAGAAGTGCTAACAACTTAGCCACAGTGCTGCCCACCATAATAACGTGAGGATTGGTGAATCGCATGACACCGTGAATTGTCCCCTTCAGGTAACACACTTACTAGATACAATCTTGAGTTTTCTCATATAACAAAATCTCTTGTGGATTTTAAACATGTTCAAATCAATCAGAGTACAATCATAGAGAAGATAGTCTCATATGGATCATCACCTTGCAAATTAAAACAATGAATATAATCTAGTGAAATACTTTTTTAAAAAATATATATAATAAACTTTATTGTATACTAGAAAAATTCATAAAAACATAAAATCCAAACAAAAGCAATGTGCTGGTATTCCTACCAGATAGATGTAAATCCCGGGACAGTGACCGCTTAGCAGTTTCCATCCACACAATCAGTCTTGGTAGTAGTTCCTGTAGCACTTGCCAAATACTTTCCGACACGTTTCGACCCGAACCACAGTGGTCTTTATCTAAGTAAAGTCTTTATTCATGAGGGAATGGTAGCGTTTTATATCTTTCATACACATTTTCTTGGTATTTAAAGATTTTTCAACAGGTGTATAGTTGAATTAAGAGTGTTTTTGGTTTAGTTTTCATATGTGAAGCGCTTTAAAATATCCTATTTTTACATATATTGGATTACATCTATATACAGCATCTATGAACATTGTGCTTTACTTGTGGCACACATGAACCTCAGTCCTGCAAAGGCCGGGGTACATCTGTAGTAAGATGAGGCGAGTACAGTCCCTTGCCTGAGGCGGCACAGTAAGGGGAGATGGAGGACACAGGCTTTCAAACGTTTGTCTCCCTGCCAAGATGGTGAGACCCGACCCCTAAGAGTTTCTGTATCTGTTGCCAATCCCATCGGATCAGCTTCCGCTATGACATGTTGTGCAGGGCTCATAGCTAAACAGGGCTTGTGGCCGACCGTTCATTGACAGTCTGATAGAAGCCGATGCCACATGTAACGGCATGAGAGTCACATGACTGGGTGCTGTAGGGGCTGAACACCAGGCATGAGGAGGGAGCGAATGTGAGATAAGGGGCCTGATTCAAAGTGAGACATTCGCCTGTTTGCGTAGCTAAAAAAAATGATCGTACAGCAGCTATTCAGACCTGTAGCTTTTTGGCCGTGTGTTCTAACGTAAGCAATGTGCAGTATGGTCGTGTTCAAGTAACTGAGTACAGAATCATACTGGGACATAGACGGCTGATAGAGGTTTTATTTGCAGGTGGACAGGATTACGTAGCGGATGATGATGATGATGATGATCTGAACTAGCGAAGAGCTTGAAATTAGAGGTTATTGAGACTTTAGTAGTCGCTCAGCCATAGGTTAGGATTTGATGACCGTGTTGTAGCACAAATTTAAAAATAATTTTATTTCATACACACATTGGGCAGTTGTTCTTGCTGTATTAGTTGGTTATTCAAGTATAAATGATGCTTCATAGCAGTTGTATTTGTAACATATAAAATAAAAGGTTTTTGTCCATGTTCGTCAGTTGGATGTAAATATTAGAGGGCTGCGTCTGTTGTCCAGCGGACGTATGTTCACCTCTGAATACGCCGTACGTACGCATACACTTGTGTGCAACTTCTACTCGCGCTCCTCCCTGAACCAGCGGCCCTTAGTGCACAGTACACAATGATGCTGATCACTACTGCTGGCATATTATGGGATATCTACAGCTGCGGGTACATTAGGGGCTGCTTTAATATTACTGCATATTATCACTACTACGTTTATTATTTGGCATATATAACACGTGCATATTACTGGGCATTGCCAAGATATTACATATGACTCCTCACCTATTACTACTGGTTATGATCATATATATTGTGTATACTCACATTCACAGTGGGTTGTATATTGCATAGTTGCCAACAGAATGGGTTCTGTTTTATATACAACCAACTAAATAATGATAGCTAGAATCTGATTGGTTTTATAAACCCACCCTGAACGATTAGAAGTACAGATTGCTTCTTCCTCCAGGGGAGTGTGAGCTCCTGGCTAGCGGAACCATGTTATATCTGAGCAATCTCCCCCTCATTTAAATGTCTCTTGCAGCGAAACAAACTTGTATTATTATGGGTTTTGTGCATAGTAAGGTTACTCCCAGAAGCTAGGAATGCAGATGATGTATCTATTGCCCTGGGCAAAATAGTTTAATGATTGTGCCCGTTTGTGACCTCAGAACTCTGCTGCACTTCACAGAAAAGACCTTGACCCAACGTCGGCCTGTGGGCGTTCCATCGGGACATTTGCGTATTAATCCCAACAAACAGATGATGATCACATTCTGCTTTGTCGCCCACACAGGCCGCTGATCAGGGCACAGTCTGTGCAGTGACAAGAACACATTTCTGTTCATCCCTGTACGCTGACTTCTGGATAGCTCTCCTGCTGGGATTCAAGGTAGGAACATTACTGAATATATGTCCCTTGTGGGCAGACAGCCCTACGAGACATCTCCTCCATAACTATTTGTGTGAGGTTTATATTGTGTTAACAAACTTCCACCTAAAAAGGGTAAATTATCGGTAAAGGAACTTATATAATAAATGAAATGAAGATTTAGACCTTAGACCTAAACTATATAAACTTGTCATGATTACTTCCTAATAATTCATTGATATCAGTCCTAGAACCTCCAATAACTGGTCTATGATAGGAGTAGTGTTAGAAGTCTTATTCCATAAATTAAACATTAATCCAGAATATTACTTACCTGGGGTCTGGTAACCCTCCCCCAGCAACGCCGTTCTCCAGGCTGTCTGTGCCTGGCAATGCTCTCCTCGAAGTGTGTTGTCCAATATGATGCCTGTATGGATAAAGCCCTCCACAGCAGGAGCTGGAAGAGCGTCACCAGACTGCGGCAGACATAAGGGAGCTGCAGTATGGAGCAGAATGCCACATCCTTGGTAGGTAATGCTGGAATAATGTTTCATCTAGAATTTCCAGTTCTGGGTGGAGTTATCCTGACAACATGCACATAAGGGCTATCCGTCATGGTTCTCTATAACCGTTTGCGTTGAGAGGCCTTGCAGGTCATAGGAACACTCAGTTGTATAAATATACTTTTTCTTAGTTCATTGTACAGGCCAACTTCCTTACAGGCGTGTTGTGATTTGCTATTACCACATTGGTAGGATGTTACCACTTGTTTCTAGGACATCTAAAATTCTCAGGAACTAGGCCGGGTGGCCCGCTGATGCCCTTGCTCTTTGCCATTGCAGCGCAGTACTTGGGTCAAATTATGCGCCTGGACTCAGTAAGATATACTAAAACTCCCTGAATTTCAAACATTGCCTATACACATATAGATTTACTTGTCCCTAAACTGGAACTGATGACTTTCCAATCAACGCGACTAGGTCCCCAGCTCTTCCTAAAGAAATCTCTTCCCCTGCTGAAGAACTTCTTTACCTGGACTGTGGGTCTGTAGATCGGGTCTGTCTGGGGAGGTCGGAGCTCCCAAACCTCAGGTTTTACTATCTGACCCCCCCAGTCTCCTGCAGTACTTATCCAATAAAACACCTTGGGTGAAATCCGTACAGTGCAGTGCGACCCCGACATCTCTTCATGCATTAATGAGCCGGGGTCATTTGCTTAGTGGCAAATTAATCTGTAATCTCTGGCACTGTTTTCTTTACAAACTCTGCATATACGGATGTCAGGTTTAGGTGGTGTCCATGAGTGTTCATAGGTAGGTAAGGTTATAAAGGTCACAGGCCCATCAACTTCAACCCCAGAGGGGTAACAGTCCTTCCTGGCCCTGATAAATTCCTTGATCAATCACCTCTATATCATCCTAATTATAGCTACATTTACAATTATTGTAAAAAAAAAGTGGTCGATCCATTTTTACATTTTTTGGGTGATTTTGCCATCAGAATGTAACGAGATAAGGAATATTAGCTATTATTCCTGCTATTAACTGCTTAACAGCCCTTACAGTAAAGATCCCTTCCTGTGCTCATGGTGAAACTGTCTTTCTTCCGTATGAAAAGGATGTTAGACAAATCTTTGTATTGGCCTTGGATATATTTATATAGATTAGGTCACCTCTGATTTTCCAACTTCATAGTTTAACCCATGCATGGCCCAGTTTGCCATTTTCTCTAAATCTTTGGATCTAAGCTGACAAGATCATTAAGAAAAAGATTTAAAAAGACCATGTCTTATATCGTTCTCTGTGATTCATCACTAATAACTTTAGCCCATCTGAATAGCTTCCATTTATGAATACCCTTTGTTTTGTATGCTTAAACAAGTCCCTACACATGTACACCCCCCTCCCTCCACAGACTTATTATTCTCTTCTGTTTTGTACTAGACGGGATTTTGTGAAAGCCTTCAGTACTGTTCCAAGTGTTTCCTTAACACTTTCCAGGTACCCCAATAAATTGGAAATGCCCTAATTCAGGAGCACTTAGATCTACCACTGTCTTTAGCTATTAATTGTATCTTCCCACTATCATGACATGTAAGTAGCCCACGTGTTTGATTAGGAACATGGGGAGGGGGCAATATGTCACCAGACACATAGAACATAAGATAAAGGCTCTATAATCTCCCATAAAAGTATTGACGTACTAATATTTGACCCGAGTGTACTCACAGATTGCCCCGGGAAATGGGTTCTCTAGAAGTAGAGGAGGAATGCCGCTTAATGTGTTTTGGAATCGGATGTTACTCTTAACAGCTCCTTTGAACTATCCATTCTGACAAATTGTCTTCTTTATGTAACCTCATTATTCAGGAGGACTTGGCAGCAGAGAGATGGCATGGTACCAGCTCAAATTGTTAAGATTATGATAAATGTGACATTACATCATATTCACTTTGGCTCATTACATAAATATCTAGTGATTTGTGGGTGGAGTTCAGAGCTGCTGAACACTCTACCTATAAACAAGCAGAGAAGGGCATCTCTGCTCACTACATGGGATGTGACTGTGGTTGCCATGGTTATCACATGACACTTGGCAAACTGTAAATAATTAATAGAAATGTGAGGAACAAAACCAATGAGAATAGAACCAAGCTATGGACCAGAGTTTACCTTATGCCATTTTGCGTAGCGTAACTGCGTGCAGAATTGTACTCATCTGACAGGAAGAGGGAGGGAAGAGGCGGTCTAACATAGACTGAGTAAATTACGGGCATGTTTGCATAAATGCTGACGGTCGCCAGCACCAGCTAGCGGAGTCCAATTGGCTGATAGCGAATTCATCTCTGAAGCTGATTGATGCTTTCTGCATTGACCGTGTATAGATTCTAGAATATTGTGGGTGTATTTTATAAAAATATTTTAGCTACTGTAATATATCATGCCTAAGAGCGAACGTTTCTTGTGCTTGTATAAATAACCAATAGAATGGCCGGATCGGGTTGCCTTGATAAAGACATTAGCGAAATGCGCATCGGCGAGATCATGCACGCCGCCTGCTCCTCACTATATTATTATTATTAATTGTTAGGCAGGGATTAACTATTTAATAGGGCTAATATGATCATGTTTTCAACGCAGAACCTATGTGGTAAAAGACGCTGAAAATTACTATAGCGGCGTTTATTATTAACAGGTGACATTAATTCAACATTTTTTTTTATTTTCCTGTGCGTTCTTTTGTGAATTTCTAATCCACATAGATATTGCATGTATCCTGCAACGTCTGGTGTCACATTCATCAGCGCATGTATCTTAAAATCTGCGCCTTGATGAATTTAGGAGTGCGCAAAGCCGAAATATGTGCATATAATACCAAATGCGGCTTGTGCTCAGAATACGAGCCTTGATGAATCAGGCCCTATATGAATATTTTTACAAGTAGTTTTAAACTAAATATATTGGTTATATAGTAACTGTTAAATGTTATTTTCGTCGTTCCTCTTTTTTTAGGGTGTCCTTCTGGTTTCCAGCACTTATTTGGCCGGTCTGACCAGGAGTATCAGTACGCCACCAGTTAACCAGTCTCTGGCCATTATGGTTAGCAGCATCCTTGTGATTGTGTGCACTGGGATCGTCTTCTTAGTCTCTCGATTCTTCCACACCTGGAGCAGTCTGGTCTACGGAGTGACGTCTGGAAGCATCCTGGTCTGTACCGCCACCATCAACTGCCTCATCTTCATTCCACAGGTACCAATGCACAGCCGTACCATTGCCCCAGAGGGTGTAAAGTCCGGCAGCCTTCACTTCAATGTCTTCTATCTCTTGTAATTGGCTGACATGTTACCGATGCCTCATCCTCAACATGAAACTGAACACCAGTGAAACTACATGTAACAATGGTGGGATTATCCAGAAAAAATATTTCTTTACAGCAATGTTGTGACACGAAAGGGATCTGGAAGGAACAGTCTTTAGAAATCAAGGTGACACCCTTAATCCATGTGCGGAGACTGACAATAGCTTCACGCTGATTACTGTAATTCAGTACAACACAGAATAGTGGTAAGAAGTCCATGATCAGTGGATTTGTAGATGTCCTTCATCATTATCAATCTGTCTCACCAGAGCTGGGTTAAGGCTTTGGGGGGAGACTATGGCCTAAAAATAGGACAACTTTATTTATATATATATAAGTCAAAATCACCTCATAATCATTAACCCCCTGATCAGTCATTAACCTCCTCACAATCATTAAATATCTCAGACTCATCATAACCTCCTCAGAATCAAAGCAATCCTCATAACTAACCCCCTCATCCTCAACATTAACTTCCCTCAATTACATTCATTCCTGAAAGCACCAATAATCAGCCACCATGGAGAAGTTCACCTTCCCTTTTCTGTAGAAATATCCCCTTCCCCAAATGAAAAGATGGCAGTAGTTTTTTCTTCTTTTGTGAGCTTAAAATAGCAACTTAAAACTTGTACAATCTAAAATATCTCTAGAGTTCTGCAAACAATTGTTATGTTCAGTGGACAGTGACATATTAGTGTCTCATACTCGGAGACTTAGGGTGAGCGGACAGAGCTTTGTCTCGTGATGGACCCACATCCCTTTGTCCAGGGCTATAAATACAAAGCAATACCCAGAGAGTTATTTCTCAGCGGGTGCTCTAATTTTTAGTAGGGCCTCTGCCTAAATGAGAAACAAAATCCTTCTTGAAGGGATGAACTCTAAACCAGGAATAGCCGCAACGCTGGATGGTAACTGCTTGTTGTTTTGTTTTTTCAACATCCGTCGTCCTTAACCGCCACTGTTTTTATGACTATATTTATAAATCACCTAATTAATAACACAATGATTTGTAAATAGTTATGTTATCTGGGTGCTTTCAGTTAAACCTCCCCAAAGTTTATACTTAATAGACTTTGTTTCAGCACTAAGACTGTCTACAAGCTTCAATCAGGTCATTGGACTTCGGTATGAATGCACCGAGCCAACCAATCGGGGCCAGATTCACCTGGGCCAATGGACAATGACTTTCTGCTCATGTGCAGTTCATTTCTCCCATGGTTAGTCATGAGGACAGACCTCTCCTGTTCCAGTGACACAATGGTGGCTGGCATCAAGGTAGCTCTGGACACAAGGGACAATGGGAGTCCAAAAATGAAATTTAAATACAGGTTACAGTATTCTGTGATTCCCCAATAGTCAAGATATTAACCCCTCCCCATGTCGAAAGGTGGTCAGACTGGACTAAGTAGCACTATGTGATGGAGAAGCACCACATGAAACCACTATTAGATATGGTAACCAAATCACTTCCCTTCTATGCGCAAGTAATCATAGCAGCAAAATCTGCTGCCAGTAATTCATCATCGTCTTTATATAGCATCACTGATTCCGCAGCGCTGTACAGAGAACTCATTCACATCAGTCCCTACCTCATTGGAGCGTACAGTCTAAATTCCCTAACACACAGACACACACAGACAGAGAGAGACACAGACTAGGGTCAATTTTGATAGCAGCCAATTAACCTACTAGTATGTTTCTTTGGAGTGTGGGAGGAAACTGGAGCACCCGGAGGAAACCCACGGAAACACGGGGAGAACATACAAACGCCACACAGATAAGACCATGGTCGGGAATCGAACTCATGATCCCAGTGCTGTGAGGCAGAAGTGCTAACCACTGCTGCCCACCAGTAATTGTTGGAGTAAGTAATAAGACCCCTAGGGGTGGTAATTATGCATTGATCAGAATGCCCCTCTGTAGGATTGGGCCAATCTCAGTAAGAGCAACAAAACCATAAAATAGTCTGGGTGGAGCTGGTCACTTTTATCACAGGGGAAACCCCAAAATATTATCCCCATGTTCCCCTCTCCACTGACATATGTAGGGGTTTTCATAGCCACCCTGGAGCTGCTTTTGGCAGAATGATTTGGAAGCCACATAAAGCACAAGATCTGTGCTGGCTGCCATCACATTATGTAGACTGGGAATATGAGGTGTTCACAGCTTGGTCTGAACTGAACTCATTGTTTGTCCTAGAAATTATGATGCCATAGGATATCCACTTGCAACAGTATTTATTGAAAATAAGTTCAACATTTTCCATTTGGTCTCCATGTTTTCCTTAAAAACATTCTGAGTCTACAATCATCAGTGCGAGCCGGGGAAATGCTGCACTTTTGAAATCCCATTTTTGTGGCTTCCTTAGAAAATGGTTCATTAAAACGAAAGTGAAAGGCTTCTATGTTGTGATTACTATTCCCTACACCCCCCCCCACCCCCACTTCCACCAGAATTAAATCACCTCAGGTAGATGAGAAAGCACCCAAATACAATTGTAACCAATCACGCATCAGCTCCTGGTCACATGATGGCTAGGGGTGTGTGTGATCTATCACACGACAATAGACCCAATTGCAGCAGTGTTTTATATGGAACACTACTTCATAGAACAGTCCAGTATCTGTGCCATAGGCAGGAATGCAGAACTCCCCAATATTTCTGTGCCAAACTTGCTGCTCGGCTTGTTACACTCAAGAAGCCCGTCTGTAATATCTTATTAGTGTATCTGAACATTGGATATGAATAGTGTGACATGATTTACCTACTATGCCACCCTGACCATTGTTGTTAGACTTGCCTTGCCACCATCCCCTTTCTTTATCCCAAATTGCACCCCTCTACACGCAGTAGATGGAACTTCTGCTGCCACCACTAGGCACCTTAGTGGCATCTAGAACTGCTTCCTTCTGGGTAACTCTTGCTACTAGTGTACCCCTTGCTGTTAGACCAGGGCTGGTACCCCTGACCTCCTGCCTTCAGATCAGGGTTGCTGTGGATGGTTCCCCCTGGCCTATCACACTGACCAGAGCTGCAGGTAGCGGGCAGAGCGTTGGTACTAGATGCTGGGTCCAACCTCAGAACAGCCAGATAATGGATTAGATTGGTCTAATCTGTACGGTCACTGGAATTACAGCAGGTAAGTAGTCCTTAAAGTAGGATCTTGAAGCAGTGATGTTTTATTAGCTCAAGTAGCCCCTATAAGGACAGTTAAATGGCAATTTGTGGTACTAGCGATCTTGCAAGAGTTACAGATGGAATGATACATTACATGGTAAGACAGTGCTCCTTTTACACACATGGTGTCAGGGGGCAGCCCAGCCCTCTGATCCGACCAGGCACCGAAATATCTGGGGGTAAATGTATCAAGTTCCGATTTCTGCAAGTTCCCGGAAATTGGTGACTTTACAGGGGAAATTTAAAGTGGCGATGACTTGTAAAGGCAACTTTGCCTTTACAAGTCATCACTGCTTTAAATTTCCCTAGCAAAGTCACCGATTTCCGGGAACTTGCAGAAATCGGAACTTGATACATTTACCCTCTGATATCACATTAGATCATTTAACATCAGGATATAATCTAATCTTGCATCTAACACAATTTAACTTTTGCAATAAACTGTGATTTCCTCAAATTTGCTGTCTACACTTAGCATATCTTTTTAGAGGGATAGAAAACCCCCTAACAGGTAATGACCTTGTGCCGGGCATTCAGGCCAAAGCAGGTGTTTGTCACTTCTGAGAGGAAACAAATTAATTAGCTTAATTTAAGATTTCCTTTCCTCCTTTCTTACAAAAATACATGTCCTCCACCATGGCTACTGCATCAGAAATCAGTACATTTCTAATACACAAAAAGATAACTCAGTATCAAAATCAGTACATTTGCAATGACATATACTGGCGCACTGCGCTAATAATTTAAATCTATTTATACAACAAGTTATTTATAAGTGATCCAGCCACAAATAGTATGAGAATCAATATATCGGATATGAATGGTATGAGAATTAGTGTATCCGAAATGAACAGCACGAGAATATATCGGCAATGAATGGTTTAAGAATTAGTGTATCTGATATGAATGGTATTAAAATGTACTGTGTCCAATATGAATGGTATAAGAATTGGTGTATCTAATATTAAAGTAATTTTATCGTTTTAAAATAAGCATTGCCCAATCAATTGTATGTGTTTCCAAAGTACAAAGTGATTTATTTTAGCAAATGTAAAAAGTCAACAATTCAATACATTATTATATTATGATAAAGTACAGTACAGCCAATACCAAAAGATAAATACATACCAATGCTATCGCATGCGCTCGCTGCGCACCCACGGGACCCGGTGGACAGTATATGTTAGAATACTGTGTCAGAGTTGACTGAGGGCCAGGGGGAGTGCAGCTATGACTATATACAGTACAGTGATACACAGTGAACAATAGAGATGACGTAGATTGTTTCTATAGGTCCAGACGTTGGGTGGGTCCAGGGTATACAGGTCATAGGCTGATTCAATCTAAGGAATCCAAAGGTGGGGGTCGGCTCTCCAGGGGGTCTGCTCCTTTCATAGCCAGCATCATACAAAAGGTTTATTCCCTAATAACAATAACTAAAGTATGCAATGTGCGATCTCTTCGCCGACTGCACCGGACAGCTGCTGATGAATAGGGTTTCAGTATGATACCAGACATGCCACCTTTCCCACAACCTGAACCATATATATCACTGAAGTGTACGTATAATCATTATATATATATTTATATATATACTACTAATAAACCAAATATTATCTGCTCATAAATTACAGTGTAACAAAACCAATATGAATATGAATTATATATATAACAAATGTTGTAATGCGAGTGTGTGCGTGCGTATTTTACCGTGCGATCGCACCACGCCACGTGTTACGTGGCGTACGAATCGCAATCGCATAGCAAAACAATATTAAACCAATATACTTTCGTTCATCCAATTATACGACTTTGACACTAATATGAATGGTATGAGAATTAGTGTATCCAATATGAATGGTATGAGAATTAGTATATCTGATATGAATGGTATGAGAATTAGTGTATGTGATATGACTGGTATGAGAATTAGTGTATTCCATATGAATGGTATGAGAATTAGTATATCTGATATGACTGGTATGAGAATTAGTATATCTGATATGACTGGTATGAGAATTAGTATATCTGATATGACTGGTATGAGAATTAGTGTATTCCATATGAATGGTATGAGAATTAGTATATCTGATATGAATGGTATGAGAATTAGTATATCTGATATGACTGGTATGAGAATTAGTATATCTGATATGACTGGTATGAGAATTAGTATATCTGATGTGAATGGTATGAGAATTAGTGTATTCCATATGAATGGTATGAGAATTAGTACATCTGATATGACTGGTATGAGAATTAGTATATCTGATATGACTGGTATGAGAATTAGTGTATTCCATATGAATGGTGTGAGAATTAGTGTATCTGATATGACTGGTATGAGAATTAGTATATCTGATATGACTGGTATAAGAATTAGTGTATCCGATATGACTGGTATGAGAATTAGTGTATCTGATATGACTGGTATGAGAATTAGTATATCTGATGTGAATGGTATGAGAATTAGTGTATCTGATATGACTGGTATGAGAATTAGTATATCTGATATGACTGGTATGAGAATTAGTATATCCGATATGACTGGTATGAGAATTAGTATATCTGATATGAATGGTATGAGAATTAGTATATCTGATATGACTGGTATGAGAATTAGTGTATCCGATATGACTGGTATGAGAATTAGTATATCTGATATGACTGGTATGAGAATTAGTATATCTGATATGACTGGTATGAGAATTAGTATATCTGATATGACTGGTATGAGAATTAGTATATCTGATATGACTGGTATGAGAATTAGTATATCTGATGTGAATGGTATGAGAATTAGTGTATCTGATGTGACTGGTATGAGAATTAGTGTATCTGATATGACTGGTATGAGAATTAGTGTATCTGATATGACTGGTATGAGAATTAGTATATCTGATATGACTGGTATGAGAATTAGTGTATCTGATATGACTGGTATGAGAATTAGTGTATCTGATATGACTGGTATGAGAATTAGTATATCTGATATGACTGGTATGAGAATTAGTGTATCTGATATGACTGGTATGAGAATTAGTGTATCTGATATGACTGGTATGAGAATTAGTGTATCTGATATGACTGGTATGAGAATTAGTATATCTGATATGACTGGTATGAGAATTAGTGTATCTGATATGACTGGTATGAGAATTAGTGTATCTGATATGACTGGTATGAGAATTAGTATATCTGATATGAATGGTATGAGAATTAGTGTATCTGATATGACTGGTATGAGAATTAGTGTATCTGATATGACTGGTATGAGAATTAGTGTATCTGATATGACTGGTATGAGAATTAGTATATCTGATATGACTGGTATGAGAATTAGTATATCTGATATGAGAATTAGTGTATCCGATATGACTGGTATGAGAATTAGTGTATTCCATATGAATGGTATGAGAATTAGTGTATCTGATATGACTGGTATGATAACGTTTGTGCTTCCACCCCCAGCTGTTGCAGTGGAGGCAGTTTGAGGAAGAGCCAAGTCAGACTAATGTCCAGATGGCCAAATATTTCAACAGTCCCAGCAAGAGCATGAGGTCGATGTACAGCGAGGAGCAAATCTACCACCTGTTGGGTGAAAACACATCAATGAGGCGTCTGCTGACCGAGGTGAAACTTCCGTCTGCCCTAATGGGAATGATCTGGGTCTTTTCCGGTGTCTTTTTAATGCTTATGTGAAAAAATTATCCAAAAGTAATATAGACATCAGTATACAATAAGATTGTAGAACTGGTTAAGGCAGAGCACCCTTGGATATCTTTCAGTGTAGGGTTTCTGAGTATGTAGAGCAGTACTGCTGTCTTGGAAAAAGGAAGATGAGGCTTCACAATGATAAGCGTTAGCAAGACAAGCAACACTTCCCCATGATTATACATTAAGAAGAAGTTCCACAATGAGGCTAACCTTATGAGTAATGACATTCACATGGTCAGCCACATTCCCACCCTCTGGGGATTTCAACATCAATCTGTACATGACATTACTGAGAAGGCAATCCTCTTTTTGGAGTGGATTATTTGAATGTCCCCTATTGTTAGCACAGAGTAGTGTGTACAGGTGCATGATGAATGACTTGCAGTAAATGGTGTTATCTGTTTCATTTACTCAACAGAAAAACATAGTGATAGAAAGCCTACAGGAGCAAGTGACAAATGCCAAGGAGAAGCTGGTCCAACTCTTGAAGTCAGAATGCAAAATGACCACAGACATTTCTGCTATATCTGCTTCCTCACCGGCTATTCAGCAGCCCAAAGCTCCTTCCGATGAACCCACCAACAATGCAGAAAACAAGGGACCAGCGAATGGTGATCCAGACGATAACACAAACCATGGTCTGTGTGACCAGCCAGTTCAGGAACATGCTGCTTTGAAACCTAATGATGAAGACTTCCAGCCCCCTTCTGAGGAAAGTTGTGGATTACAAGGCAGTGTCCTCCCATCCCCTAACTGCTCCATCGCAAAACAGGAGACTGAAATGGCCACTATGTCTAGCAATGTGAACTTTGCAGACAATGCCTTCAAATCTCAACACAAGCGCACAGACAAAGTAGTAGATAGCACAGTCGAGGCTTGGGAACCGTTGGCAAGAAAGGTGAACTATGTTAGCAGCGAGAAGCTGCAGGACATCCTCAGGGGACTCAGCATAGAGACTTTGTCAGGATGTGGTAAGTTGTCTCCACGGAGGCAGAGACATGCTAGCCACAGTGTCCACAGGGAGACCACACCACATTCTACTGAAGGGTTCCGCAACATTTGCCTTAGTTTGTCCCCTTACGTAACACGGAGAAGGCGGGGTCATGGATATGGTTGTAGAAATGTTGCCCGTTTCTCACAGAGCTTTAGGGCAATGCCACCCCATGTGCGCTGTTTCACAAACCAGGGAGCCAGAGACAGATCTAATGTAGCAAACATGCACAGAGATGACATTTTAAATCCCACGCATGAGATAAGACTGGATGAAATTAACAATGATCCAACAAGGACCATAGAGTTCTGCTTTCAAGCTGAAGAAAGGGTCCCAGAGAATGGTGGTCTATGGATAACAAAGTTATCAGACCCTCCAAATCCTTCTAAGGGATCTAGTCGTGTTACCATTTGGAACCGCACAGATCCAGACCCACAGTCGACTCTCAGATCCCAAACCCCCTTATCCGAGTCGGACTCAAGTAGCTCAGAGGAGACTTTGTGCTACTGCCACAGGCCATACTGCGACATCTGTTCTATGAATACATGGGAGTCTAGTGACAGCTGTAACACGGAGCCGGAGACTGCAGACCACCTGCATGGCTGGGCAAAGCATCACAACAATTCCCAGCCGGTCATAAACTTTAAGGAGGACCTTGAACCAACTTTTGTTTGATGGTGAAACGAGTTGCACTTTTCTGTTACCCTCGGTGTCTGCAGAACTTGTAAACGAGCTGCAGCTAATGGAACAAACTTTCACTTTCTTCTCACTATAGTCTGTCCTTCGCAGTACAGACAGAAGTGGTGTAGTGGTTTGAAATCCAGATTGTTGTGAATTGTGCATTTATGTTTGAGCTACATAAAGACATTAATGTGTATCAGAAGAAAACAAATTTAGTGTCCTGCTCATGAAATTATTATTGTGAAGATGGCCTGGCTTCTCTTCTGTGTACATTATAGTGTCATAAGATTGCGTTAGGGTACTGCCTCCTGGGGTTAAACGGCTGCACTTCACACGCTTCAGCCAGACCAGTGTCTTGGTTTAACTAGTCTCAGCTAGATTTATTCACCAGTATCAAAAATAAACAAAACTTAAAATAAAATACTAGCCATTCTGACTTCTAACTAGTACACAGGAACACCCTCTCTCAAGTAAAGGACCTTGTGTCCCACAAAAACACAAAATCACAGCACCTACTCATCATACATTGCAGTGTTTTCTCAGGAAGCATCTGACCTCCTCCCCAGGAAATGAGTGATTGAGCTGCCTTGCAGTATTTTACTATGTCCTCGCAGGTGCAGCTCCTGATTACCAGCACTGATACAGGTCATTTGGAAGACCAGGAACGGGCCTTATGAGTTGAGCCCACCCTTCTCTCTCCATTCATACCCCAGGGACCCTTACCAGCTTTTCCTGAAGCTGAACACACTCTTTGGGAAGCTTTTCCCAAACACAAGCAATCTCCCTGGGGTTTAAAAGCATATAAGACAGACAGCTTGGGACATATATACATTGCCCTTTGCCACTTTCCCAGTGCTTCTCTATCAAGATAGGTTTATAGATCATGGTGTTATACAAGTCTATGCAGTGATTAAGTGACCCAGTCGTTGACGGATAGGATTTTTTAAAAAAAAAAACAACTTGATATTGGAATGTCAAAAGATACGAACGACTTATAAGAACAATGTAGAAATAATATACATTTTTAACAGAAGAAGCCATACACCAGAAGGTAAGGGTTAGGAGTGGATTACATTTATGTGAATATTCAACCACTATTCAAGCCCCCCCCTTCCGGGTCTCTGAAGAAGTTTCAGAAGTAAAATTTCCTAGAAGAAAAAAAATCACAGCAAAAACATGACTTAAAACATGGAGACTAAAATGCCCCAGAAACAAATAAATACAAATCAATATTCATCAATGAACAGTCACTAACACATACTGTGGTCCTATTATTACAATGGTAGATCTTTCAACTTGAAAAAAAACACCACAACACTGAAGGCAAATACATGACAGCTATAATAGCCATAAATGGTACATTATATACAGGACATAATGAATATATTCAGGTGCCACTATCAACATCTTCATAGCTCCAGACTGCTAATGTCCCAAGTAATAGAGATAACCAGACTATTGGATAAAACCAGTAGCCTAAACTTACTCTGGGCTACTTGAAAACCTTAAAGAGCAATTAAAAACACTATTTCTCATGAACATAGATCATTTGATGTGCATTGCTGAGCTAAGTAATATACATGACATAACTGGAGTTTACTGTGTCTATCATGTTTCTTTCCCTCCTCTACAACAGGGAGCCAGCAGAGATAGATATTATTAGGAATACACTGGCAGGAAGACTGAGGTTGTGTTGCAATAAACTAATAAGTGGAAACTGTCACAATGACACACCATACAGATATTTGGGAATCACAGTGTCACGTCCAGGCAAGTTGTTCAGGTTCAGGATGAGCGTCAAAGCCTGCTATGCAATGACTACCCCCCGAGAGGTATGGAGTCTAATGGAAGGAGAGGTATTCCCCGCAGACACTGGTTTGAAGTGTATAGTGAGCCACCAGTTATTATTTCAGTAACAGCCCTGCGCAGCTTTAGCTTTGATTTCCGTTTTAGTTTTAAACATATTTAGTTAGGTTGGTTCCAGAGTATAGTTCCCTGTACATCTTTGACAATGACAAAACTTAATCTGAGTAGAGTCAATTAATATCTTTGTATGTTATATGCTAAAGCGACAATAACTAATAGAATAATTAGCCTGGAAATTTCTTGTATCTTTCGAATACTCTTATTTTATTTATTAGTTTTGGTTCTGTATGTTTTGTTATGTAGTGTGTTTTGTTGTTGTGTCCCTTAAAAATCTAATAATAAAAACACTTTATTCAACAACAAAAAAGAAAACAACCTTTCTCCCCCAAGTCCAAAGTCTCTGGCCTGCTGTGGTTTCACTTGGGTCTGATGGTACACAGCAGTACACAGTTCCTACAAAGGGTCCCATGAGTGCGGGCATATCATCCCACCCAGCTGGAGTAGGGCTTTCTGCTGCCCTGTGTCATAAGATGAGACATTAAAACTGGGCCACTCCTGTGCACACATCCGTGGTAGAAGAGTTATAGTCCTACATCCCTTGGGTGCCTTGTCAACCCTTAAATGCCCAACTGCAAATAGTCCCATGTCCTCTGTTTCTGGAGTCCATGGTCCCCTCCCCCATATACTCAAGTGAAAATTGCCCAGAGACAGAAAAACTTTGGGGCTCCTTGTTCAGTTGTTTCTGGCAAAGATCCAATCCCCACTCCCCCAAACACTCAAGGGACAACTGCCCAGTGACAGGCAAACGTGGGGGCTCCATTAATTCTTTGCTGCTGGGGAACCCTCTGTCCCCCTCCCAAACCACTTGTGGGTGCCCCTGTATGTATGTTGGAGTACATCTCCCCTCCCCCATCCAACTGTTGCACTACATCCCTCGCCTCAGGCGCATCGGGGTAGTGTGAATCCTCATTGGGCCCAGACTTGTTCTCCTGGCAGCAAACCAGTGTGGATGATCCAGTACAGGCTCTTGTATAGGGTCCTGGGTCCCCAGATTTGGAGCTGGAGTGCGATGCTTCAAAGCTTGTGGGGCTGGTGAATCTTGCTGTGCTGGTGCCCTCTCAGACACCCACTCAGTCAACATCTCCTCATCTGCCAATTCTGCATAGGGAAAGGTGTGGGAGAATTTTTCCCAGGGCCCCATGGTAGTGGCCCCTATCATGACAATTCCTTTATCCTCTGGGCAGCACGGTAGCTAAGTCGTTAGCACTTCTGCCTTACAGCACTGGGGTCATGAGTTCAATTCCTGACCATGGCCTTAACTGTGTGGAGTATGTATGTTCTCCCCGTGTTTGCGTGGGTTTCCTCCGGGTGCTCCGGTTTCCTTCCACACTCCAAAAACATACTGGTAGGATAATTGGCTAACAAATTGACTCTAGTCTGTGTCTGTATGTTAGGGAATTTAGACTGTAAACCCCAAAGGGGCAGGGACTGATGTGAGTGAGTTCTCTGTACATCGCTGTGGAATTAGTGGCGCTATATAAATAATTGATGATAATGAATTCTGTCATACAGTCTGTAATCATGATTTCTGATGGTAGCTCTTTTCCATCCAAGCCACCAAATGGGAGGATTTCTCCTAATTCTGAGTATTCAGAGGTACAACATCCTCACCAACATAGTATCTTGGACAGCTGTGTATAATCCACCGGGATGGACCTCCCCCTGATTAACAGACTGAGCAGCCTTTTTTGTTAGAATGTGACAAAAGAGATATTATAATTGTCAATTTTTTGGTATTCATTCGATAACACTGATCCTGCCACATTTCAGTGTCGGTAAGTCTTTGTCGCCATACCTTGTGCTGCTTCTTCAAAACTCTGTTGCAGACATTGCATTTGTTCTCAGAGAGGTATGTGGGGACCTAAAGTTAGCATCCATTTCCTATAGACACTAAAGGCATTGCAGGGATTCTCATAATCTTTTAAAAGACATTTGAGGATATCCGTGCGCGTGCAGCACAGTTATGGTACGCTCCTTATCTGGCATTCCACTATCAAATCCTCATCATCATCATTTATTTATATAGCGCCACTAATTCTGCAGCGCTGTACCCATTCACATCAGTCCCTGCCCCATTGGAGCTTACAGTCTAAATTCCCTAATATAGACACACACACACACAGACAGACACTAGGGTCAATTTTTGATAGCAGCCAATTAACCTACCAGTATGTTTTTGGAGTGTGGGAGGAAACCGGAGCACCCGGAGGAAACACACGCAAACACAGGGAGAACAAACTTCACACAGATAAGGCCATGGTCGGGAATTGAACTCATGACCCCAGCGCTGTGAGGCAGAAGTGCTAACCACTGAGCCACTGTGCTGCCCTCCATACTGATTGTCTCTAGTGGATCTGTAGCATCTGCTAATGGGACAGATTCTATTAGTACATTTGTAAGGGATTCATCAGGCATGTCACTCTGCCGGAACAGTCCATTTTCGTCTTGTTTGTACTTCAGATTATTGTTGTAACTGGATTTTCCCTTGGCCAGATTCTGCATAGTACAAATAACTTCCTTTGTAAAATCATCCCATTCTGGTTCATCCCGAAAATTCCAGGCACTTGCTTCCTCTTTCAACATTAGGAACACATCCAACAGGTTTTACAATTTCTCCTGTAGACTGGCTCCTATCCACATAATAATCTTTGGGCACTCCTCATCCCAATAATCCAAAATGTGCTGCATTGTGGTGGGGTGGTGTAATACATCCATATCCCCGTTCTGCAGACACTGCCACTGTTTTTGATCCCAGAAAACCTTTCTCCTGGTTGAACTGGATTGTGTTATCCCTTCATTTGGGATTTTTTTTCAACACTAGGCTGTGATCTGCTCTCTTCTTCCCAGAGCTCACACCCATTTTACTTCCAGTGATCACCTCACTGTGATTTCCTCTCCTTGAGACACTGTACCATCTTCCGTTCTCCACTGCCTCCCCTTACCAAATTGGAACTTAGACGGCATCTTCCCTTGCCTAAAGCCCACAATGCTTTTGTGACACTTTCTACCTTAAAGCCTTTAGGAGTAAGTTCAGGATAATGTGGTAACTGGTTGCTAGTGCTACTGCTTTGCAGAGCCCTGGAGTGTATCACGATAAAGTTCTACCCAGAGAAGAGCTGGGACTGAGTGATCCTACTGCTTGCCACCAACAATAGGATGAGCTGTACTTCAACAGAAGGTCCCCTGCTCGGCTCTAGAGAAAATGTCTGAATTAGACATGTTGAGAACAATGGATACTAATTAGCTTTCCCTTTCAAGTGTATACTGCAACCTGATCCCTACCCCTAAACCCCCTGGCTTCACTTTAAGGACAACTACTTGAAACTGGAGAACTCTTTTGACTGAAGTCTATAAAGTCTATAAAGTCTCCAAAAACATACTAGTAGGTTAATTGGCTGCTATCAAATTGACCATAGACTCTCTGTCTGTCTGTGTGAGTGTGTTAATTAGGGAATTAAGACTGTAAGCTCCATTGGGGCAGGGACAGATGTGAATGAGTTCTCTGTACAGTGCTGCGGAATCAGTGGCGCTATATAAATAAATGATGATGATGATGATGATAATGCACATGTCAAATGGAATGTTAAATAAAACCACGCTCCTTCCACCTACAGCAGACCTCACTATCTAAATGTCACCCCAACATATTAGCCAACGACATATAAAAAAACCAAAGGATGGTGAATATCTGCACTAGTGTAAAGATACAAAACATATAAGGTAGACACAAAAGCAGTACAGACCAGAGTCCAAAAGTATAGTCCTTGATTAGAACGTGTGAAGCTATTCCTACTTTGTGATTCCATTGTTAATATATAAAAAAAAGAAAAAACATAGTGTAACCTGTATTTCACTAGATATATTATCTTTGAATCAAATAACATTGCGGAAGATTCTAACGTGAATAAAACACTGTATGTTAATTAACCTTGCACTTAAAAAACAGAGCTTAATACATTAACAATCATCACTATAAGTATGTATCTTAGAAGCTATTATGGCTAGAAAGAATATAGGATCTGTGTAGATATTATACTAGTAATAAAAACATTCGTGGGAAAATAAAGTAGAAAAAAATAAATATTTTCTAAAATCTCCCAAGATTCAAACTCAGCCCTTTACATATGCCATGATATATATCATAAAAGGAGCACAAATATATTAAGTATCAATTATAAAATAAGGACATTTGCAAAATAAGACATATGTAAAAAATATATAAAACATCAGTATACAATACATGGAAAATGTCAGTGATAGGGAATACCAATCTCTAGAAATCAATAATTGCGCGAATCGGAGGTGTATACATAAATATACATACATACAGAAAATGCAAAAGCTCATTGACTTTGAAGTAGCATTAATAAATGTCTTTTATCAAAAATGTTGCTCCAGATAGACTACTAGTAAGAAAAATGCCAGATACCAGAAACCGCTGCCTGACGTGCAGGGTATACTCTCCCTAATCACTACCTAGTTAAACTCTTATCCTACATCGTCCTGTGAACTTGATGATCGTTCCTCGGAGTCCAATACTCAATGCTGCTCTGAACACTGCAGTTCCGACTGGCTTTACATATGCTAACCATAGACCATGTGTCATCAGCAACGGCGGCCGCGGGCACTGTCGCGACTCTCGGTCCTCTGTTAGTGGCGTCCCGGCCATCTCCATGACGACCAGGGCGTCACTTCCGGCTCCCTCGTTACGGTAACTTAGGCAACAACCGGGACGCTTCAGGCTCTCTGCCAGCTGTCAAACAGCTGGGCGCGCGCGCAGGGCTGTTTAGGCTCAGCCAATTATGACTGATAAGTTCAAAGCGCAGCTGGGCACTCTGCTTTTTCATTGGCAGCAGTGCCAGTAATTAATTATGGAAACCCTGGGAGCACTTGCAGGGCTTTGCCCTGATTGGCCCTTAGTATTATTTAAGGCAGTGAGGACTAAGCCTATCGGTTGTAGCATTCTGTTTCAGTATTGCTGCCCACTTCTGTGCTGTGTCAGTGTTTAACCTTTGATTGCTTCCCCGTGTATGACCTTCTGCCTGTACCTTGACTCTGAATCTTTGCCCGTGACCCTGACCTTCTTCCTGTACCTGGACTCCGAACCTTTGCCTGTGGCCCTGACCCAGCTGGTACCCAATGTCTCCACCTGTGCTTTGTAAAGTCTGCAGATCTCTGGCCTGTCCCTACTCCGTGTATTACCTCTGTACCTGTGCGCTGCCGTGTAAACATAAACTTTTACTACACTGAGTGAAAGTCCTGGGGGCATCTGAGTACCTGTGAGCATAACCAGTCTCTACGGGAAAGGCGGCTGCGATAGGTGAAGACCTTTTCTGATAAGTTTTACAAGTTTATGCCGCACTGCTTGCCATAACACCATGTTGAGCCACGAACTCTATTGGTACTTCGTATGATATCTGGACATCCTTAAGGTGAAATAACATCCAACTGCACGAATGGTGTAAGACTATATGTAAATAAATAGAAAAGATTGTGTTTTACAATTATATTATGGAAAGAAAAAGTTTTTCCACTCTGAATTGATCCCCAAAAGGGAAATAGAAGTGTCAGGCGCTGTTCCGCTGCTTCCTCGGGACGGTCGCCTGTCTTGTCTCTCGGCGCATCTGGTTGCCTGCAATACATCCGGCCGCACTGCCGAGGCTTCTGCGCATGCGCTATTCTAACCTCCGGCGGAGCCTCTCTCCTCCTCATTGACTGCCTACAGTTTATAATGCAGTTCCTGTCCTCCCCCGTGCCCGAGTATTAGGTCTCCTCCCTGCCCCAACGTTTCTGTGTGTTTGGCTTGCCTGACTACCTCAGTTATTCCTGTGCCCTTACTACCCGGATTGTCTTGACTACGCTTAGTGCATTGTTGCTCCTGCCTGTTACCAACCCGGCTTGTCTGACCCCTCTTCTGGATTGTACCTTTGTACCTCGTTGCCAGCACGTTACCGAACCGGCTCATCAGACTACTATAATTCTGTGCCTCACTATACGACTCGGGGAAGGACCGCGACCTGCGTGTCTTCTGCAGCGGAGCCCATATCCCCTTGCGGGGGTTCTTAGTGAAAACCAGGAGCACGTTATATTCCGTACCTTCCTCTCGAGTTGTGCCAACCTTAGCAGGTACTCTACACCTAGTTGTGACAGTATACTCTGGCCATGACCACCAAGGGTACTGGTGAACCATCAGCCCATGACCTACTACTCCATCTGGCTCAGCAAGTTGAACAGCAAGAGACGGCTCAGGCCCATCTGCTTCAGTGTGTCCATGGAATGGTTACCCGTTTTGATGCTTTGCAGGGTTCGCTGACCGCCTCCCTGGCCGTAACTTCTGCAGCAACACCGTCCAGTGTGGTCACGGTCTCCACTTCCTCATCCAGCCTGCACATTCCGGCTCCGGAGAAATTCGATGGAGATCTCAAACGGTACAGAGGCTTTTTGAATCAGTGCGCCATACAGTTTGAATGTAACCCCGGGGCATTTCCTTCTGAGCAGACAAAGATGGCTTTCATAATTTCTCTATTGAGCGGCCAAGCCCTTGCCTGGGCCTCCCCCTTGTGGTAACGAAATTACCCTCTTCTGGGTAGTTCTGCATCTTTCATTGAAGCCTTCAGGAAGGTCTTTGACGAACCTGGGAGAGTGTCCTCTGCTGCTGCAAGTCTATGTCTTCGCCAAGGTAATCTTTCTGCGAGACAATACGCGGTACAGTTCTGGACCCTGGCGTCAGAGTTAAAATGGAATAATGAGGCTCTAGTAGCAACCTTCTGGCAAGGCCAGGTCGACCGGATCAAGGATGAGCTCATTTCCAGAGATCTCCCTCCGGACCTGGATACTCTTATTTCTCTATGTATCAAGGTGGATTTGCGCTGTCAAGAACGTACACAGGAATGCTCTTCCACCAGACGCTTTGTTCCATGATTGGCACCCAAATTTCAAAATACAGTCCTGCCCCAGGAAGAACCCATGCAAATTGGAGGTTCCCGACTGTCTCCAGAGGAGCGGGAGAGACGTTTTAAACAGCAACTCTGCCTTTACTGTGGAGATTCTGGTCACCTCCTCAAGGGTTGGCCTAAGAAACCGAGAAACCCCTCCTTCTAGACGGTGGTAGGGAGGCCGCTTTAGGAGAATCCACAGTTGCTCCCAATTTCCAAATATACCTCTGAACATCTCATGGCTGTCACCCTGAGCCTCAAGTCCTCCGGGAACTACATCTCGGCAGTTTTCGCTTCTTGGCTCCAAATTCCTCTACTATCTTTGCCTCAGCCGCTGTCGCTTACGGCAGTGGATGGTAATCGTGTCAGCAATGATTCCATCACCTTCGTTACAACAACAGTTCGGCTGATAGTAGGAGCTTTACACAGTGAGACTATCCAGTTCCTGGTATTACCTAAATCCATTAACCCCCTAATCTTGGGGTTACCATGGCTTTGGATGCATTCGCCTTAATTGGATTGGGACTGTGCTCAGGTTACCACGTGGGGTTCAGAGTGTCGTCACAGATACATGTCCGGGGTTCCTTCTTCCATGGCACGGGTGCTCTGCCATTCCACGTTTGCAGATTCTACTCTTCCTCCTGTGTATGCAGCTTTCCAGGATGTCTTTATTAAAACTGAAGCTGAAAGTCTGCCTCCACATCGATCCTGGGATTGTTCAATTGCATTAACACCTGCTCAACCCATTCCCAAGGGTCGGATTTACCCGTTGTCTCGACCTGAGACAGTAGCCATGTCCCACTATATTGCTGAGAATATGAAACGTGGATTCATTCGCAAGTCTTCTTCTCCGGCTGGGACAGGGTTCTTCTTTGTCAAAAAGAAGGACGGTTTGCTACGTCCATGTATTGATTACTGCCCCCTTAACTGCTTCCCAGTTAAGAATCGCTACCCGCTACCCCTTATGTGACTTATTTGATAGAATCAGCGGCTCCCAGATATTTACCAAACTCGACCTTCGAGGAGCCTACAATTTGATCCGTATTAAGAATGGAGATGAATGGAAGACAACTTTCAATCCCAGGGACGGGCATTTTGAGTACCTAGTAATGCCCTTCGTCATTTGTAATGCCCCTATCTTCAAATCATTTGTCAACGATATCTTCCAGGACTTCTTGTATACCTCCGTTGTAGTCTATCTGGATGACATATTGGTGTTTACTAAAGATCTTGTCTCCCATTGTGAACTAGTCAAAGAAGTTTTACTCAAATTACGCAAACACCATCTCTACCGCAAACTAGAGAAATGCGTCTTTGGAATGCCACAAGTATCTTTTCTTGGTTTCATTGTGTCCGGTATGGGAATATGGATGGATCCAACTAAAGTATCCGCTATTTTGGAATGGCTCCAACCCCAGAGTCTCAAAGCTATTCAGAGATTCATTGGATTTTCGAATTACTACCAACATTTTATCCAAGACTTTTCCTCCATCATTCCACCTATTATGGCATTAACTAGAAAATCTGCTAAACCTAAAGTTTGGTCTCCGGAGGCCATTGCCGCTTTTGCTACCCTAAAGAAGGCGTTTTCCTCTGCACCAGTTCTTGCCCAACCCGGATCAAGAACGACCATTCTTCCTAGAATTTGATGCATCCTCTGTTGGTATCGGAGCAGTGCTTTTTCAAAAATCCTGTTCTGGTACTAACACTCCTTGTGGGTTTTTCTCCAGACGGTTCCTTCCCAGTGAAAACAACTATGGAATTGAGGATAAGGAGCTCCTTGCCATCAAAGCCGCACTTGAGGAATGGCGTCATTTACTGGAGGGTGCTCTTCATCCAGTTACTGTGTTTATGGATCATAGAAATCTGGTGTTCATCCGAGAGGCTCATTGTCTCAACCTTCGTGAATCTTTCTGGGCATCCTCCTTTACACGGTTCAATATGATACGCTCTGTCACAGCGCCAAACACGGACGGCCTGATGCCTTATCTCGGTTCTTTGACGATTCGGACCGCTTAACCCCGTTGGTAGCTCAATGCATCTTTGACCCCTCCAGTACCGTAGCTCTCGCCAGAGCGGAAACCCGTTTCCCCCCCCCTATCGATCCTTTGTGGAGCCCCCATCTACGACTCAAGACCTTACATTGGGCTCACTCCTCTCGTACTGCTGGACATGCCGAGATTAAGAAGACCACTGCATTACTTTGTCGCCGGTTCCGGAGGCACACTGTCTGCGCCGACATTTGAAAATTTATTGCGGCCTACACTATCTGTGCCCAACACAAGTCTTTCAGAGGAGCTCCTGCTGGTCTGCTTCGCCCAATACCTATTCCCAATGTTTCCTCGGAGAGTATTGCCATTATTACCGACCTTCCGTCTAGTGCTGGATATAACACCACCTGGGTTGTCAGTGACAGATTTTCCAAAATGGCTTATTTTGTCCCCCTCTGAGGGCTGCCCTCTGCCAGTCGCCTAACATTTTTATCAAAGAGATTTTCAAAATCCATGGCTGTCCCAAAGAAATCATCTTGGATGGAGGGGTCTAATTTACTTCCCAATTCTGGAGAGCCTTTTGTAAAAACCTGGGTACTGATCTGAAATTCTTCTCTGGGTACCACCACCAAACCAATGGTCAGACTGAACGGACAAATCAAGATCTGGAGACCTTCCTTCTGTGTTTTACCTCTGATAACCAGAATAAATGGTCTCAACTCCTTCCTTGGGCCGAATTCTCCCACAACCAGCATCTCCATGAATCCACGGGACTGTCTCCCTTCTTTACGTGTTTGGAACTCACCCTACCTTTCCGGGTGCTTTTGTATCTTCAACCTCCACGGTTCCCGCTGCAGACACTCTCCTCCGGGAATTCTCTCTCTTATTTGGTCAAAGACTAAGACAGTGTTACGGAAAGTCACCCAACATCACAAAACCTTTGCAGATTGTTGCTGGAGACCCAAGCCACTCCTGGCTGTGGGAGACCCAGTCTGGCTATCCACTAGAGATATGAAACTTAAAGTTCCATCCATGAAGCTAGCTCCACGATTTATTGGCCCTTATACTATTCTACAAGTCATTAACCATGTTTGCTACAAACTAAAGCTTCCTCCTTCTCTCAAGTGCCACAACACCTTCCATGTTTCTTTACTACGGGCCTTAGTGCTCAACGAGTTCTTTTGGCCTCCTTCTCGACCTACTCCCGTACAGTCTTCAGCTGGGATCGACTATGAAATCAGTCGGATTGTGGACTTTCATTTGTTGCATGGCAGGCAACAGTTCCTTGTTCATTGGAAAGGATTTGGTCCAGAAGAGAGATCCTGGATAAACAAACAGGACTTACACATCCCTCGATTACTTAAGAGATTTCTTAAACAACGGGAAGAGAGAGGAGCTAGACTTCTAGCCGGACTGCCTGGGCTTCTGCGCTGCTAGGCAACGGGATGCTATTCTAACCTCTGGTGGTGTCCGATGACAGCTCTACCGCCTCTCCTACTCCTCATTGGCTGCCTACAGTTTATAAGGCAGTTCCTGTCCTCCCCCTGTGCCAGAGTATTAGGTCTTCCTCCCTGCTCCAGCATTCCTGTGTGATTTTGGCTTGCCTGACTACCTTAGTTATTCCTGTGCCCTTACTACCCGGATTGTCTTGACTATTCTTTTGGATCTCCCTAGTGCATTGTTGCTCCTGCCTGTTACCAACCCGGCTCGTCTGACCCCTCTTCTAGATTCTCCCTTTGTACCTCGTTGCCAGCACGTTACCGAACCGGCTCATCAGACTACTATCATTCTGTGCCTCGCTATACAACTCGGGGAAGGACCGCGAACTGCGTGTCTTCTGCAGCGTAGCCCATACCTCCTTGAGGGGGTCTTGGTGAAAACCATGGGCACGTTAGATTTCACACCTTCCTCTCGAGTTGTGTCAACGTTAGCAGGTACTCTACGTCTAGTTGTCACAGAAGAGTCTTATAAATATCATTGTTTGGATAAAAAAAACAAAAAACAAAAAGAAAAAACAAACATATATATATATATATATATATATATATATATATATATATATATATATATATATATATATATATATATATATATATACACACACACATTTTTATTACCAAATACATGCTGGAATATTTTCCTATTAAAACATTAACAAACAAATTCCTCCGTGTGAAATTCAGTATCAGTAGTGGTGTGCGCTTACAAACAGATCAGTTTTTATACATGCCCTTGTTTCATACACATGTGGGAAGCGTAGACGTTATTGAGTCTGACAAATAAGATTCTATGTTTGTGGCATTTATTTTGAAATATAACAACAAATCATGGCAAATTAAAAGAACTATTAAAAAATATTATTCCATCCTACAACAAGATACTGTACTTAGAAATGTATTACCACAGATACCGAAGAAAGGAACAGTCTGAAAAACATTTTAGTTCTGAGCCTAGTAAAATGTGAACAAGAGAGAAATAAAGATGTGGATGTTGGGTTAGATTCTTTATAAAGTTGGATCCCACAAAAACCTGAGGGTTGTTATAGATGTGGAAAAACTAGATGTACCACATGCAAACATAGGGCCTGATTCATTAAGAAAAGTACTTTTTTTCACTTAAGTTTTCTCCTAGACAAAACCATGTTACACTGCAAGGGGTGCCTATTAGATTATTATTTGGCACATAAGTTAAATACTGGCTATTTTTTCCTAAATCAACAATGGTTTTGTACAGAACACTTAAGTAAAAAAACTTACTCAAATTTTTGCTTAACTTTCCTTAATGAATCAGGCCCATAAAGAACAAGTTTATAGAATTCCAACATGCGGGTAAAATGATAAAATACAAGGTTTTATTAATTGCAACACATGTTATGTGATTTATGCCTTAAAGTGTAGCTGTGATCTGATCTATGTGGGTAGAACCACTAGACCAGGGGTAGGCAACCTGCGGCTCTCCAGGTGTTGTGAAACTACAAGTCCCAGCATGCTTTGCCAGTAGATAACCAGCAGATAGGTGGCAAGGCATGCTGGGATTTGTAGTTTCACAACACCTGGAGAGCCGCAGGTTGCATACCCCTGCACTAGACCATTGAAAACTAGATTCATGAAACGAAGAAAAAATATCCAAAATAAAAAAAATCATAATGTATCCCGCCATTTTAATTTATACCATGTGCGCATGTATGGTTTTGTGCGGACCTGCCCATTCATATTTATCTAGGTTCTGTTGCATATTGATATTTAGTTAAGATGAATACACTATATAGAAGAATTTTTTAGCTCCCGGATAACTATGGATATTTTCATTTGTTTCATATCCCCCCACGTGTTATATTCTGATGTCACTTCTATAGGGAGATAAGAGGTGGAATGGATTTGGATAACACATATAATTGATTGATATGGTAGTTTATGATGGAGAATACATGTGTGCTTATATTTACAGGAATTTTTTATATAGAGGTTTCTTAAAAATAACTTATGTGCATGGAAAGTAGTGGTATTTGTCTTAGATTTTGGTGGCTATTTTGTAAAACAACACTTTATATTTTCCGAGTGTAATAGAGCAAGTGGTCTTTGGGACGTTAAAAGGAAAGTACATCAAATGAAAGATCTGTATAGCGTGAATTAGTATTAAAATAGTAAAAGGTCAAAAAACAGTTGAAAATGTATACATTTTTTTATTATATTCATTTTTATATTTTACATTTATATTTTTCATGTTTTTATTGATTATATGAGTTTGTGGAATAAGTCTTATAATGGTACTTGTGTATTTTTTTAAGATATACGGCATCATTTAAATAGTGAGTCATATGTGTGAATTCAATTCGCTAATATCTAATTAATTGTATAGACAAGACCTTTAAATAGGTGCTCACTGCCAATCAATGAATAGATGTTTGGATGAGTCCTTTGAGGAAATCGCAAGTGTGCGATGAAATGTGTCAGAACAAGACTTAATATTGCTTACTAAAAACTATGGGTCCCATGGACATTTATTCATCTCCAGTAGTGCTTCTCTACTTATTATAATATTTTTGGCAATAGAAATTATTGTGGCAAGAATACCTTGTAACCATCACAGCTCCGATCACGTGAACGGAACACACGGATCCAAAGTTTGCTGTCGGAAAACAGAAGTGTAAACACCGAGATTCGGGGTATCCGGGAGAAACGCCAACACGGTAGCTATCTGCATTTTTATGTTTGCTATATAATGACTTACTGAATCCGACAGATTGGTCTTGTGCATTCTCTTGTCGATGAGAGAATGGAAATTATCAGCCTTTTCATATCGGAAAACAGTCTCTATTGGAATCAAGGTTTTTTTGTATGCCAGCTATATATCACTCACTAGCTGGAACGATACTAAGCAATAGAGGAGACAATATCAAAAATATATGTTTCTTGGTTCATTTGAAACAGTTATTAAGTCCTATCAAGAAGGAGACCTTAATAACATTCATTCTTCAATGACCAATTATCAGTATAGTGATACATGATATATGTGCAATTCAGACAGTTTATATTCTGACCACAAGTAGAACAGTGCACTGGTCAGACTTGAAATTGTTCAATATATGTCCACACACATAGGTATTGTGTTTTATCTTCAATATATCTGTATTTCCATTGTTTTTATCATTTATTTTTCAATTTGTTTGGGTTTTATGTAATAAAAGGTTGTTATATTTATTTCCTTGAACTCATTATTTTGAGATATTAGTGTCTCTTTTTCCAGCGCTATTTTGTTGGTGTTTTTTTATCCATTCAATCAAGCCTGCTGCTTGAAGATAATAGGGAAAGGGCCAGTACACTCCCTGATCAGCTGCCCATTGCTTGACTTGTTTAACAGTGAAGCGAGTTCCATTGTCAGATTGGATTTCTTTTGGCACTCAATAACAAACTGTTAGGTCTTCAAGCATTTTGATTGTAGCTCCTTGATCTGCACTGGCAGATGGCTTGACAACCAAGACCCCTGAGTAGGTGACTATTGCAGTACAACAGTATTTCACTCCCTCTCTGCCTGTTGGCAGTCGTCCCATGAAGTCGATTTGCCACTCTTGTCCAGCTCTTTCTCCTCTATATATGGAGCCCACATCCCCAGTCAATTTCTTCTTATAATTCAAGAGTTGTTTCACACTTTTCCACAATTTCTCTTGCCATTAACTGGGTCATTGGAATGCCTTTTCTTTGTGCCCAGGCATACGTGCCTTCTGCTTCACTATGGCCACATTGAGCGTGAGCCCATTCTCTGAGGTTGTACAGCTCTGTCTCCTCTTGAGGTGACCGTTCTACTGTCTTGACTTGGACCAATGCATCAGCAACTTCATTTCCTTCAAGTCCGGTGTGGGTATTGACATGGCCGACTGACACTTGTCTCTGATTACACCTATTCCATATTTCAGTCCACATCTTTGTTCCTTCCCAGATCACCATGTCATGGACTTTCCAGCTGTTTTGTTGCCATACTGGCAGCCAGGTTGTCAGACCTTTGAATACTGCCCAGCTATCGGTGTAGATTAAAACCGGGCCTTCTGTTTCTTCCAATGCCATAAATACAGCCTTAAGTTTTGGTTACTGGCTGGAACCTCCTTCTCCTGACTCACAGATGATCTCTTGTATCTGCGGTTGATAGGCTGCTGCTGTCCAGCTGTGACCATTTGATGTCAGTATGGCTGATGCACCTGTGAACCAAGCATATTTCAGCTGCTATTCTGGAAGTATAGCATATGGTTCGGCCACTTGCACTGGAGTTGAGGCAACTCTTTCTTAGTGCTCTCGAAGTTCACCATTCCAGCAATATATGCGGAAACTTGTGAAAGTTCTTGACTTGATACTCCTCTTTTATGTAGGTACTATTTCTACTTCTGCAGAGTCTGTTTCTGAGCTAGTATGTGCACCCAGTCCTTCTTGTCTTACCCAATGAGCCACTGGCAATTCTTTTCTCACAGTAACTGGTTGTTGTTTAGTAGTACTTTCAATATGTTGTAAGGCTGTGTATGCTGCTAGAAGAGTATTTTTGAGATTGGTGTATCTTCTTTGTGCAGATGAAAACTGCTCGATTCAAAAACCAATGGGTATCTTTTTTTATCCACTGTTTGCACTGTTCTGCCATAGGCCCCAGGACATACCATGAGCTACCGTCACGTCCAGGTAGAATGGCTGATCCACCTGGATGGGGCCCAAGGAGTTGTGCGCCTGGATTACTTGCTTGGCTGCTTGTAAAGCATCTTGTTCTGCAGTCCATAAACTCTGATTTCTTTCTGGTAACATTGTATATAGGCCTTAAGATGAGGCCCAAATGAGGAACAAAAGATCTCCAGTAGCCAAGTGTACCTAACCCAAAGTGCTTCTTTGGCACTGGTGGGAGCCGTCATCTGTGATATTGCTTCTTAGACTGGCTCAGGTATTGTTTTCTTTGGTCATGTCCAGATCATCCCCAGAAACTTTACAGAATGGGCTGGGCCTTGCACTTTGTCTCTGTTGATTGCCCACCCTCGGCTCTCTATGTGCTTGATCAGTGTCTGCAGATCCTCTGCGACTTGCTCTGCTGTATTTCCCAACAGCATTATGTCATCAATGTAATGGTAAACACTGCAGCTGAGCTCTGGACTGACCATTTCTAAATCTCTGGATTGTCACACTATGTTTATAGCCTTGGGGTACTACCTGCAAGGTGTATTGTCTTCCCTCCCAGGTAAATGCAAACTGATCTTGACTCTAGTGCTACTGGGATAGAAAAAAAAAACATTAGCCAAATTGATCACAGCATGCCATTCTCCTAATGTGTCTTGTATTTTCTCCACAATAGTTATTATGTCAGGAACTGTTGCTGCCAGAAGGGGCGCTACTTTGTTTATCCCCCTCTATAGTCAATAGTGAGGCGCTATGTTCCGTCCGGTTTCCACACTGGAAACAGAGCTGAGTTATATGGGCTACTTGCGCCTCTGAACACCCCGGCTTTCACAAGTTGTCAATAGTCTGTGTAATTTCTTCATGACCTCTGTGACAGGATGGACCACCTATGACACTCTATCTGTTGTTGCTGGGAACTGGCTGGGCTTACTTTTCCACCGTTCCCTTTCGGTATCCCAAATGCGCCCTCTAACTGCAGTTGGAGCGGCTTACAAATGCTGCCACCACTGGACTCCTTACCGGCATCCAGAACCGGGTTTCTTCTGGGTAACTTACGCTGCTAGTGTACCTCGTTACTGGTGTACCTGGGCTGGAACCCCTGATCTCTTCCTACGGATTGGAGTGGCTTTGGATGGATTCCTCCTGGCCTATTACACTGGTCAGAGCTGCTGGGTAGCGGGCAGGGCAGTGGTACTGAAAAGCTGGGTCCAAATCACAGAAACAGCCGGAAACGGATTAACGCTGGGTCTAATCTGTAGGTCACAGGGAGAGAGAAGTTTCCAAGCAGGTGTTTTTTATACAGTTCTGGACACAGCCTCACAGGGTAAACCAGCCCCCTGAGGTCTGAGCGATTATTAGAATCAGGATGTAATATGTTTGACTTAGATGCAATGCAAAGCTAACAATATTTACACTTATCTGTGATATCCTAAAAGTTGCTGTGATTTCCTGCATCTTGTTTTAGACACAGAGGAAATCTAACAGCAAGTCCAATTAAACCTTCCTGTGCCTTAAGGTGTTGGACCCTCACACATCAAAAGGCCTAATTAACATGAGATTAACATGGGTCCTTTCTTCAGACAGTTGCAGAAGACACATTTCCTCCCCTTAAAAATTGCCAAAGAAAAGTTACAAAACCCCAAACAAGACATTTCAGCAAAATACACAAAAGACTTCCTCAACAAATGCTTGTTGCATCATATATATTGTCGAAGTCAGCAAATTGGATAAAGTCATTTCAATTAAAGTCTAGCAAACTTGGTTGTCTTTGTCTGAAAAGATGCGTACGGTACGCTATGACATACAAGGGCACGCTACGGCGTGAAAGGGCGTACGCATCCACTACACGTGGCAGCAACAGTAATCGGTCTTTTACCATACATTCGCACAAACACGCATACTTATAAAATAGTACACATTAATGGTAATTGCAACACATAGTCAGTTATGTCGAAATATAGTAGTATTTACAGGTTATATCAGAGTTACATGCATATCAGTGAAATACACGGAATGGGTTAAAGGAATAACATCATGAGTGGTATCATAATGAACCTTATTACATATCCTACTGTTTGGTTCACTCTGCGAGGGAATCGCAGAGTGCATACGCAAGTTATGAATGATAGGGAATTATGAACTACTTCAGACTAAGGAATCCGGGCGGGAAGAGCAGAGCATACCCCCTGCAGAGATGACCCCCTCCTTTGGATTCCTTAGGATGAACCAGCCAATGATTGACGACCCCTTGGACATTCCTGAGACCCGGACCAATAGATGCAAGCTATACCATCTTCATTGTATTACTGTATTTGATTGTGTATATAAGCAGCAGCTTGTGATCCAGAATGCAGACATCTTGTCCCCAGACTTCAGGATTGAATGACTGCACTGGATCCAGAGCGCCTGCGATAAGTAACGGCTGTATTTACTATTACTTCGCTTGAGCATATTATTCCACTTATTGCGAATAAATCTTTGTGCTTTGGAAACACAAATCGAGGTTCGACAATCATTATTGGTTAGCGACAATACGCACATAACAATTTGGGGGCTCGTGAGCTTTGGAGGTTTCGTTGCCGATGATACGCAAGACCAACGGATTTCGGTTCCTCAACAAAAGGTGGAGACGCGTCATAAACGGGTAAGAACGCATGGTGTTCAAAACCTGAATTTTACTCTGTGTTGCGAAACCGAATGTCCGTTTTGCATTATCTAGGGCACGCTAACTAGAACCTAGGGACAAAAGAGAAAACTGTTTCTTTTTTCTGTCATTGTGCGTTTTAACTGTATTGCATTGCTTAGCGTATGTGTATTTCCTGCTGTGCGTACGCGAACTTCCGGTAGACTTGCCACGTGGTTAAACAATCGTTTTGATAGTTATTGTACATGTATAGTATAATTACTTGTGAAAGCCTCTGAGATATTATTACTGTTGTTGGGAACTTTTGATTTTCTGCGCAGAAAAGGTGTATAGTGTGTGATGTTGTAACGTAGATACACTGTTTTATTGTGGATTGTGCTCAGTTGCTGTCTGACGAGGCGGATTGCCCAACTGAAGGACGGTATACAGGGCAGGTATACCGAATGCGAAAACCGGGTTTTCGCAAAGCGCTACCAATAGATCGCAAGGTTTGCTAATAATTAGTATTGGTAGGCAGTGCGATCCGATCGCACCGTTAGTGGGAATTGGTGAAGCAGCTAGGAGGAATTATACTGGAAAGGCAGGTTGATTGTATTAACTTGCGCTCCCAGCGATAATAAACTCAGCAGATTTTTGTGGTTGAGCCAGGGTATCGAGGAGCTGATAGCCCTTGGGGCCCACAGTGATATTTCTGTGTTAGGGATCCTCGCCAGGGGCGAGAAAAGCGAGTGAACGCGGCTAAAGGAAATACGTTCACCGAGCATTATAGATCTCTAGCGGTGAGTATAGCAACAGAGTTGAAATTATTAGGTGGAAAGAACAGAGCATTGCGGTGTGTCTGTATTTCACATTTGGCCGGAAGGAACAGAGCATTGCGGTGTGTCTGTGTTCCGGGTAGAAGGTATATTGTTCAACATGGGTGCTAAGCATACGCTAGATATGGTCAGTGTACTGCCTAAGGAAGGCCCTATTGGTTCAGCGAAATTTCTCATGTGTAAGAAATATGGTGCATACGCAACTGTGTATTGTGACACGTGGGTCAAGATGACCAAAACTTGTGATAGGCCTTTCCCAACAATAGGAAGTTTTAATGCAGAGGTACTAAATACCGTAAAAGATAAAGTATGGTTGATTACCTCAACGAAAGTGAGGAATAAACATAATGATTGTTTAAAATTGTGGCAAATGGAAAGTAACACGTGGCAGAGCAGCGAATGCAAACCGGAAGTAGGCGTGACGAAAAGCGCGCGCAAGGCGGATGTAACCATTGCGAAGCGTGGCGAACTCAGCGCAAGCGCGCCCCCGCCACCTTATGTGGCGGGAGGGGCAAGTACAGCCGTTGTTAAAACTGAAAATAGAAAAATTGCTAAGTTGTATCCTGTTTTAAACCAGTTTAAATCAAGTGTATCTGAAAGTGAAGATGAACCCACTGTGATTTCGGCCATTGCCCATGCCGTTAGTGTACTAGAGGCTCAGCGCAAGTATGAGAAAATGGCTGAGATAGGTGAGAGTAGCGTGATCACTAGGAGTGAAAGCGTTCTAAATCTAGGACCAGTAAATCCTGTAGTGTCTCCTGAAGTCAGTGTACCAGAGGGTGCGTTCCCGGTCCGCACAATATCAGTTCCCAATGGGAAACCAGATAAGGATGGTGTAGTTCCTTTAAGAAATGTTACAATGCATTGTCCCTGGACTAGATCAGAATTACGTTCCATTATGACTGAATTCCCAGATCCTAGAAAGGAGTTAGCTAAATGTCAGAAATTTGTTAAAGACTTAGGAAATGCTCACGAACCAACCAGTAAGGATTGGCGGGTAGTGTTGAGGGCGTGTCTTCCTCCCAATACTAACATACAAAAATTTATTGAAGATTGTTTGTTGGAGGAAGATGACACCTTGACTGATGAGATTAACCAACGGAATATAGAACAAATTGTCAAACACTTAGCCATCTGTTTTCCAGTAGTAGTAAATTGGAGTAAGATTTTCACCATTAAACAAAAGGATAGTGAAAATGCCTCAGATTACTTTGCTAGAGCTATAACAGCGATCGCACGATTCACTGGGATATCCAACATAAGTGAGGATCCACATCACAGAGAGGTAGCTGTAGGGGTACTGATGGATGGCCTTAGAGAAAATTTAAAGACGAGAGTACAAACCACATTACCTAATTGGAGAGGCGTCACGGTAGACTCTCTTAGGGAGTCTGCTGTGGAGCATGACAAGAACCTTTTTAGAAAAAGGGAAGAGAAAAGTGATAGGTTAATGATGGTAAGTATACAGGCTGTAGAAGGGGTGCATACACGACCACCAGCATACAACCCATATAACAGGAAACCTAAAGTGATCAGGTGTTTCATCTGTAACGAGGAAGGACATTACGCTAGAGAGTGTAAAAAGGAAAGACTCAATACACAGAAAGGTGGGTCACATAGATATCCTCCAAGGAGGGATTCACAGACTAGAAGACTCACATCTACCCGCGCATATTACGGCAGCAAATGCTGCGCGGGAAATCAATAGTCAGCGGTAGGGGTCAGGTCATACCTGTAGTCTACAGCCAGTGAGGTTAACTGAGAGTCAGAGTGAAGAACCAACAATGATAGTTGACATAGCTGGTAGGAAACAAACTTTTCTTGTAGATACAGGGGCGGCCCGATCTGTGATAACCTCTCCTTTCAACCTACAGGTGACCAGTAAAACTATTCCAGCTATGGGGGTAACGGGAAAAGTGTTACATTATCCTCTAACTAAACCCGCCGAAGTTACTATCGGGCCTCTGCATACTAAGCATTCATTTCTCTTGGCTGCAGCGGCTCCTACTAACTTGCTAGGGAGAGACTTGTTATGTAAAATGGGATGTGTCATATACTGTACTTCTGATGGTGTGTTCTTAGATATGCCGGAGAAGGTCGCACATGAGGTACAGGATATATTGGACACCCCTCAAAGGTTAATGTTACACTCTACTGTTATAGAACAAAGTCCATCTCAAGTAAAGGGGATGTTGCTGGGAATACCAGGTTCCCTATGGACCAGAGATGGACAGGACACTGGACTGATGGCAAACGTAGCCCCTGTCATGGTCAATCTAAAAAGTGGTAGGATAGCTCCAAAAATCCCACAGTATCCATTAAAACCGGAGGTGGAACTAGGGGTATATCCTGTTATGGAGAGGCTGTTACAACAAGGGATTTTAATTCGTACAGCCAGTACAGCAAATAGTGCCATTTTCCCTGTGAAGAAGAGTGGGGGGAGGGGTTATAGATTAGTCCAGGACTGAAGGGGAATTAACAAAGTTGTTGAGAGCCAATTCCCCGTAGTGCCGAATCCAGCTGTCATCCTCATGCAGATTCCACCGTCTGCCAGTCATTTTACTGTCATTGATCTATGTTCTGCTTTCTTTTCAGTCCCTCTTCACCCTGACTGCCAATACCTTTTTGCATTCTCCTACAGGGGAGTGCAATACACATGGACCAGTCTACCCCAGGGGTTCATTGACAGCCCCAGTATTTTCTCCCAAGCCTTACATGACTGTTTGCAATCCTTTCAACCCCACAATGGGTCTGTTCTAATTCAATATGTGGACGATTTGTTGTTGTGCTCTGATTCTTTTATGTCATGTTTGCATGATACTAAATTGTTGTTGCTTCATCTTTCACAAACAGGGCACAAGGTGGCAAAGGATAAATTACAGCCATGTCAGACTAAGGTCAAATACTTAGGACACTGCCTCACTAAGGGGCTAAGACACCTGACAACCGACAGAATTGAGGCCATACAACACATGACCCTGCCGCAGAGCCAGAAGCAGATTCGTACTTTCTTGGGGATGTGTGGATACTGTAGGTCCTGGATCCCAGGTTTTTCTATTCTAGCATTACCATTGCAGGAGCTAGTCTCTTCCTCAAAACCAGAGCGTGTTGTACACACAGAAGAGTCAGAGCAAGCGTTCTTTAACCTTAAAGATAGTCTGACAAGAGCACCTGCATTGGGAATACCTGATTATGAAAAGCCTTTTGAGCTATTTTGTACAGAAGCTGATGGCTGTGCAGCAGGTGTCCTCGCACAGAAACATGGTGACGCTAGCAGACCGGTAGCATACTACAGTGCACAATTAGACAATGTGGCAAGGTCACTCCCAACATGTCTCAGAAGTGTAGCAGCAACGGCCCTTTTAGTAAGTAAGAGCGAAGATGTAGTATTAGGTCATAATTCAACCATCTATACACCCCATGCTGTATCAGCTCTGTTAAATTCAGCCCAAACCAGACATGTTTCTTCAGCTAGGTTCACAAAATGGGAACTAGCCCTGATGGCACCCTCAAACATCACCATCAAACGATGTAACACCTTAAATCCAGCTACATACCTTCCGTATGTGTCTCAAGAGACACAAAGGGTGGGAGGTGAGGAGACCCTGGTTGATGATGAGTTAGGCAAGAATACTGACACGCATGACTGTATGGAACACCTGAATCAGACCTTTACTGCAAGGCCCGACATACGTGACACTCCCTTAGAAAAAGTAGATTTTACGTTTTATACACACGGAAGTTGCCATAGACAGACAGAGACAGGAGAGCTATGTACTGGTTACGCTGTTGTAGACGATCAGGATGTGGTAGAAGCTGAACCCCTTGGTCCACCTCACTCAGCCCAGGTGGCGGAACTAGTAGCACTAAGGAGAGCTTGTGAATTGGCAGAGGGTAAATCAGCCAATATATATACTGACTCTAGGTACGCCTTCGGGGTAGTGCACGATTTTGGGGCCCTTTGGCGTCTTAGAAACTTTACGACAGCAGCAGGTACACCAGTAGCACACTCACAACACATAAAAGGACTTCTGACAGCGATACAGTTACCCAGAACAGTAGCCGTCATAAAGTGCAAAGCCCATACCTTTGAAGAAGATCCAGTGTCATTGGGCAACAACAGGGCAGACGAAGCTGCTAAATGGGCAGCAGGGCAACCTATGACTGTATCGACCGAGACTATGATGGTTTTTCAGACATTAGACACGCAGAAATTAATTGAAATGCAAGATTTGTGTTCCCTGCAGGAGAAGACGGTCTGGAAGGCGAAGGGATGTGGTCAAGAGTCCTCAGGACTCTGGAGGGATGGACAAGGTAAGCCTGTAAGCTCCCCGAACATACTATCCAAGCCTGGCTGAAGCAGCACACGGCCTGACTCACCTGGGTAAAGAAGGTATGTGCAAACTGGTGAGAGCATACTGGTGTGCTCCCGGATTTTCCTCTCAAGCTGGTAAGAAAGCAATGTCATGTCTTACTTGTTTGAGGAAAAATGTTGGGAAAACTATTCCAACTGAGCCATCCCACATCCCTCCTACAGACGGACCTTTTCAGGTAATACAAATTGACTATATCCAATTACCACCGTGCAGGAATCTAAAGTATGTGTTAGTGTGTATTGATGTGTTTTCCGGTTGGGTAGAAGCATATCCGGCAGTCACTAATACTGCTGTGTTCACTGCAAAGAAAATTGTACAAGACTTTGTGTGTAGGTTCGGTATCCCTAGAATCATTGAAAGTGATAGGGGTACCCATTTTACTGGTGATATCTTCCAAAATATGTGTAAACTCATGGGAATCAGTAGCAGACTTTACACCCCTTACCGACCACAAGCCAGTGGTAAGGTGGAGAGAGTAAACGGTACTATCAAGAACAAACTAGGTAAGATAATGGCTGAAACTGGGTTGGCATGGCCTGAGGCTTTGCCGTTGGTCCTCCACAGCATTCGAATCACTCCTAGACCTCCTCTTAATCTGTCCCCCTTTGAGATACTGTTCGGACGACAACCTCATTTGATCGTGAGTCCACAAGACGACTTAAAGTGTAATAATGAAGTGACTGTACAATATCTTATAAGAATGAGTAGACAGCTGAAACAACAACAACAAAAACTAAAAATGCTGTTACCTGGTATGCCAGAGACGAACTGTCATGATGTTGAACCTGGAGACTATGTTATGATCCGCAATTTCTTACGTTCAGGTTGTTTAACAGACCGTTGGGAAGGCCCGTACCAAGTGCTGCTGACCAGTACTACATCACTGAAGGTGGCAGAGAGAGACACTTGGGTCCATTCCACCCACTGCAGGAGAGTCCATAATCCGGAGAAAGTGCAAGACAAGACTCAGACCGACGACATAGAGCTGTCACTTGTGAGCCTGTTCCGGGAGACCTAAAGCCTGCAGTTGAGACACCTGAACCAGAGACGTTGCCTCAGAACTATCTTTCCAGCGATGGAGTGGCAGTTTTTGTTTTTCTTTTGTTCCAGGATTTTCCTTGTTTTTACTTTTTCTAGGACATTCTATTTTTGTGAAGGAGGATGGAGGACGGAGGAGAGTTCTGGGAGTGATACGGATGAAATGGAGGCCGAAGAAAAGTTAATAGGATATCCTGAGCAGCCCATTATCAAACTTGGTCCAGGGGTTATGAAAAGGTCTGCTAGCTCAGGAACTCGGAGGCAGTGTGAGGGGCTATTGTCTGATGAGTATTGTATCTGCAAGTTCTGCAACTCCCTAGTTGAAGAGAGATGCATCCAACGATGCCAGTCCCCCAGTACTCTGAATATAGGCGGGCATCCTTTGGAGGATTATCACTCCCTGGTGGGTAAGGTGCTAAACCAAACCGAGTGTTGGGTGTGCTCTCACGTGCCTCAAGGGCAGCATAACATAGGACTAGTGCCATTCCCTCTAAACATATCCGAAGTACTCGAATTAAGGGGTGGGAGGCCCATAGAAGGGAGGTACAATAACACTAGGTCCCCTAGTCTGACGCTTCGACAATACTCCATAGGCAGATCTTTGCTGTGCCTAAACATATCTCATGCAAAGCGCCTGGAGAATTGGGAGGCTGACCTATCAGATCAGACAATGGCTCGCCACACTCATTTTAGAGAGAGACTCACAAGGTCACTACTAGGCAGGAATGTTGATGGAAGTCACAAGTTAGGGCGTATAACCAAACATAAGAAGGTATCTATTGGAAAAGTCTCTACAGATAAATGTGAAAATATCATTAATGCCGACACGTGTCTAGAGCAGATGGAGACACTAGGCATGGGTAGTTTTATCAAAACTCTGTGTGATATAATTCATGGGCATACTGTTCCTTATGTTCTCCCTGATGATGTGTATTTTGTATGTGGAAGGAAAGCTTATTCCTGGGTGACTCCGAGTTCCAAGGGCTTGTGTTTCCTAGCTAAACTGGTTCCTGAAATCATGACTATTACTCATGAAGAAATTGTAGATATTCACAAGACTACATCACCACCATACATACACACACAGTATGAACACCGTGGCAAGAGAAATATGATTCCTGGTGAGGAACCCATAGCTACAAAATTGATTAGTGAAACTGCTGGTTTCCAAGTTATGGTTGCTCTAGATCTCACCAGGACCACTCGGGGAACATTAAACTTTAAATATATCCAAGACCTAGCTAAATTAATAGATAATATCACCGAGATGTATGATGACACTTTCAGGTATACTGGAAGGGAGCTACAAGCATACAAAAAGGAGTTGGTGCAACATAGACTGGTACTAAATTATCTCACCTCTATTACTGGTGGGTACTGTGTGACACTGGCCACCCAGTTCGGTGTCAAATGTTGCACGTACATTACTAATAATACTGAAGACCCTAAAGAGGTTATAGACCGGAAGATGGATGAAATTTTGCAGCTGAAATGGGAATTTCGAAAGAGCCATAATTCTTCGTTATATGAGGTCGGGGAAAAGGTGGCGGGTTGGTTTTCATGGTTGAACCCAGCAAAATGGTTCTCCGGTCTGGGGGAGTGGGTACAGGAAATGATTGCGAGTGTAGGTAAGCTCCTTCTCCTTATACTGGGTGTCATCTTAGCAATTGGTTTAGTTGTCAAATGTGTTCCTACTGTGTTGAAGTGTGGAAAACGGTCTCATGGGAGTAACACTGAGAAAGAGACTGAAAGGGTGGTACCAGATACTGAGATCATGGTCTGTGAAGAAGTATTGTATAATCCTGAACTTGAAACGGTGATTGGGTGATAGTTTATTACACTATCAAAGGGTGGAACTGTCGAAGTCAGCAAATTGGACAAAGTCATTTCAATTAAAGTCTAGCAAACTTGGTTGTCTTTGTCTGAAAAGATGCGTACGGTACGCTATGACGTACAAGGGCACGCTACGACGTGAAAGGGCGTACGCATCCACTACACGTGGCAGCAACAGTAATCGGTCTTTTACCATACATTCGCACAAACACGCATACTTATAAAATAGTACACATTAATGGTAATTGCAACACATAGTCAGTTATGTCGAAATATAGTAGTATTTACATGTTATATCAGAGTTACATGCATATCAGTGAAATACACGGAATGGGTTAAAGGAATAACATCATGAGTGGTATCATAATGAACCTTATTACATATCCTACTGTTTTGTTCACTCTGCGAGGGAATCGCAGAGTGCATACGCAAGTTATGAATGATAGGGAATTATGAACTACTTCAGACTAAGGAATCCGGGCGGGAAGAGCAGAGCATACCCCCTGCAGAGATGACCCCCTCCTTTGGATTCCTTAGGATGAACCAGCCAATGATTGACGACCCCTTGGACATTCCTGAGACCCGGACCAATAGATGCAAGCTATACCATCTTCATTGTATTACTGTATTTGATTGTGTATATAAGCAGCAGCTTGTGATCCAGAATGCAGACATCTTGTCCCCAGACTTCAGGATTGAATGACTGCACTGGATCCAGAGCGCCTGCGATAAGTAACGGCTGTATTTACTATTACTTCGCTTGAGCATATTATTCCACTTATTGCGAATAAATCTTTGTGCTTTGGAAACACAAATCGAGGTTCGACAATCATTATTGGTTAGCGACAATACGCACATAACAATATACACCTCAGAAATAATGAATCTCCTCTAGCATAGTTAAAACAAAAACAAATTTCCTCCCCTGGTCTCAGAAATAAAGTTATTTATTTTACCAAAATACACACAATATCAACAATAAGTAAATGTGCAATTATATAAATAAGCGCCCTGCGCTATTTCCTTTAAATAAATTTATACCATAAGTTATTTATAAGTGATGCAGTCACAACCTCTATGTATGCTATATTGCTTGAGGTTCACTGGTGCAGCTGGCGGTGGAATGTAAACCGGTTCCCATTTAGCATTCTCTCTAATTACAGGTTTCACTGCAGAAATTGTGAGGGCTTTTACAGAGCAACCAAACATATAATGGCCACTTGAGGTAGCTATGGATTTCCCCCTTAGGGTGTCCATGCCAATTATATTGTCTGGTAACTCAGAGACAAACACTTTAGCATGGAACCATGGACCACCTCCAGTCCGCATTCGGCAGTGAACCGTGGCCACCCATGACTGCGTACCTCCTAAACCTTCCACTGCTACACAACTGATGCTGTTGCTAGGTGCGACCTATGAAACCACTGTTCCTGTGTCAAGCAACAACGCACAAGACGTAACTGACTCTCCCTCTCCCCACTTGATTGCACAATTTACATAAGGGCATTGATCTTTGGTTTTCAGTGCACAAATATAATATTTAATCACCACCCTTGGTGGGTGGTGTGCCAAAGACCTGCCTTCCTGTCCTTGTAGAGGTTTGGAGACTTTCCAAGTTGTTGTCAATGTAGGATGTGCATGCCTAGTGTCCAAATCCATCTCATGTAATGCATCTCTCATTTCCTGATAGGGTGAATAGAGTGGAGGAGGAAGTGCCGATCAAGCCAACATGCCCATCCAAGCTGCCCAAATTGCTAGCACAGGTTTAGTTAGAGCAGGGACACAATATAGGCTGGTAGCAGAGTGGGGATTAGGGCAGTGGTTCCCAAACTGTGTGCCTAGGCTCCCTGGAGTGCCTCGGCGATCTCACAGGGGTGCCTCGGCCAGGACCAGTGGTAAGTAAGGTGGGGGACTACTTGGTAATAGTTTTGGCTTAGGGGTGCTTAGAAAAAATTATGGAGACCCTGAGGGTACCTTGAATTGAAAAAGTTTGGGATCCACTGGATTAGGGGCATTTTACCATAGAAATAGACTACATTATGGTGCTTGGGGCGGTCCAGAATTAACAACTGGGGTTGTTTAGAAGTGAAAACACCTTTAAATGGCAGAGTGCCGCATTAGTGGAGGGTAATGAAGTGATCAGTGATCCCTATTAAGGACACAGATCCAGTGCACTATGTTTTCAAACAGACGGTGACAATATGTCCATCAAGCTTTTGATGAAAAAAAAAGTTGTGGTAATTCCGTAGGTTGAGCTGACTGGGGCTTGACAGGCAGCACACTGTCGCTGCCGACAGCTGCACACTATGTGCAGGTCAGTTTGGCAGCGACAGTGTGCTGCCCAGCTGCTCTGATTGTGTTTTAAACACATTCAGAGCAGCCGGGCAGCACACTCACCCTACCTGTCACTGCCAAGCAGACCTGCACATAGTGTGCAGCCGCCGGCAACCTCAGAAGTCAAAAAGGGGGTGGGGCCTAAATTGCCCGGGGTACAACAATTTTCTAGATCCGCCCCTGCATCTAACTAAATGGCCACAAGCTGTCTTATATCTTCTCTTGGGGGGGGAATCATTAACACAAGAATTTTTAGAGGAAATGGCTGAGAAACTTTGCTATAGCCAATTATTGTCTTTACATATAAGCATGGTGATACAGTCTCAGCGGACATTGACGAACTACAATTCCCATCATATACTTACTGATTTTGGTTGTAAGGTCCTTAATTATATATCAACTTACAGGGTTCATAAAATATGGCTGGATTGTAAAATCTGCAGAAAAAGTAACAGTGTTACTGTACAATGGTCAATGTTGAAAAATAGGAATGAATCTAACAAATAAATTGGGACTGTGCGCATGAAAACATAGGAACAATAGGCTACTATGCCCCAATAATGATGCACCAAATGAGTCACATGGAGCAAAAATAAGAACACCAGAGACCTAGCTTGTCTACCAGGGTTCTGCTTTTCCCACTTATTCTCCTACTTATCCTCTATCACAACCACTATGGCTGATACTAGCACCCCAAGAATATTAACATCACCCATATGTCCCTGACCATTACTCTCACCACTTGTTTCTATAGCAACCCAACCTCTGCCAGGTCGCTTAATAGATGTCAAAGGGCGCACTTCCGCTGTCTTAAAGGGCTCGGGCCACACCCACTTCCGCTCACTCAATGCAGTGGCAGCTGCGCGCCCTGGCCAATCAACGATCAGCTTTTATTCCTCGCTTGCCTCACCTTTATCCTCAGGCGTTAATGAAGACTGGCAGGTGACCGACCAATCAACGTCCGCAATGCATCAGGAGGCGGGAAGTAATGTCATCTGAATTACTATTGGGTAAGATTCCGAGAACGCTCAGACATGAGCTAATCAGCAGCTAGTATCTCTAGCGGTGAACCATGGAGGAGGAGCCCGGGGAAAGCGCTCAGTGGAGTCTGATGGCGGTTTTTATTGGTCAGTTCTCATTCACGTCACCGCCCCCTTTCATCATCCCACGGCTTCATTGGCGTGCGAGCGCTGGTGAGCGAGGTGGGCGGGGTAAGGCGAGATTGGGACGTCATGAAGGAACTGTCTGTGCGCTCCCCTCCCCCTACTCCCATTCTCCAACCCCACCTACGCCGCCTCCGTAGCGTAACTGCTTTTCTGCGCGCAGTCGCTACGTAACTCGGTTGAGAGGGAGGAGAGTATTGCAGGAAAAAAAAAAAAAAACCCGACAGGCAAATGCGGTCAGTCGAACGGAGAGTGACAAAGGGAAAGAGAGCGAGCTGCAAGCCGAGATCGGGGCAGGAGACCGGAGATATCGCCACCGTTCCGCAAAGGATCACGGGAAACCCGCGACCCGAAGCGAGCGGAGACACCGAATATCCGTTATTTATCGGGAGAGACCCGGATCACCGAGTGTGACCCCCCCCCCCGGGACCCGGACAGAGACTCCGCCCCTCACAGTTATCGGGTTCATTGTCTGGGAGCCCCCATCTGTGGCCCCCCCCTGTGCTGGCCTGGTGCCGGGGAAGGAGCCGCTATGACCGCAGTGTCTGCTCCTCCTTTATTCCGGCTGTGAGAGGGGCAGGAGAGACCCCCCCCAACCTGAGAGAGCCTGAGACCCCCCCACAAGCACATCATCCCTCCAACCTGAGAGCCCCCCCAAGCACAATACCCAGCACCCCAATCTGAGGCCCCCTCTAACATCACCCCCCAATCTGAGGCCCCCCTCTAACATCACCCCCCATCTGAGAGACCCCCCCAAATCACCTCACCCCCCCAATCTGAGACCCCCTCTAACATCACCCCCATCTGATAGAACCCCCCCCATCTGGGAGACCCCCCCCAATCTGGGAGACCCAACACCTCAGATCTGAGACACCCTGAACATCATCCACCCCCAGCCTGAGACCTCCCCAACGTCCGCCACCCCCCAATCTGAGACTTCCAACATCATCCAGTCTGAAGGACCCCACCAGCATTGTGCACCCCCAGCCTGAGGGACCCCCCAGCCTCCTCTCGCTGCTATAGACTGAGACCCCCTCCCCATATTGTATTCGGTGCCCCACATGGGCCTGTGACCTCCCCCCTCTGCTGCTACATTGTGTCCTGGAGCGCTGACTCTGGGGGATGCTGGATAAGGAGTGACCTGGACAGACACAGGGGAGGAGGGAGAAGGTGACAGTACACGGGGTGGAGGGACCACCAACGCTTTCAGAACCCCCTTTTCCATCTTAAGTAAAGGGGGTGAGAGGTTGCTTGGCTGGGGGCCGGGGTCTTGATGTTTTGTCCTCTGTCTGGTTTTTATAACGAAGAGTGAAGGAGGAGCAGAGCACCATGTCGGGGAGGCCGCGAACCACTTCCTTTGCAGAGAGCTGCAAACCTGTACAGCAGCCGTCATCTTTTGGCAGCATGAAAGTCAGCCGTGAGTATCCACTCCATCCTGAGTGTCACTTATTGAGTGCCAGCCTATTGTGTTTTGTGGCATGTCGGAGGGACCCTCTGATAATAAGCCACCTGCTTTAGAAGTGTTAGGGCTGTGGTCATCAGTAGCCTGTATGGCCAGCTCTATCACTGGCTAGCTGAGTGTAGGGGAAATGATTTCATGTCACGATCCCTCGCCTCACTCTACCTAACGGATATAAATGTCCGATAATCTAGTGCTAAAATCAATTCTGTATTTTATACCGTTCTGTTATTGGAGAGTGGGCACATCCTATATGGTACACTATTATCCATTCAGGGACAGCGCAGCCTATAACGTCAGTCCATGGGACCTTGTAGTAAGCCAAATTGTTAGGATATTTATTCTTTCACATGTATGTGGCAATTATGATGATCCCTTGAATGAGTCACCTGCTAAAGTAGGGATAACCTGATCTGCTCCCTCAGTGTCTGAGTGTTGAGTAACTGTGATACTATGTAGCGCAATATATTTCACCTGCAGCAGTTCAATTACCGGCATTAAGAGGAATGTTACGTATTTTACCACCAAAATATCTTGAATCTTCCAATAATAAAGCAATCTTTAAAGCCGAATAATCTTTAAATGTGGTATGAATTGGTGTGACCTCACTGTCTGTCCTCTGGTCTTTCTGGCTATGCTATAATGGGCATCATATAATGTGTGTTTTATTTCTGCATTGGTGTGACTGCAAGACCTTAGATTCAGATTGCACAACCATTTCTCCCTGTCTTTGTAAATCACAGGACCTCAGTGTAGTTTGAGATTAAGCTCTATCCTCTGTGGGAGAGCAGAATCCGCCATTGCTGCAGAGCGGACGGTAAAGGCAGGTCCTTCTGGCAGCTGCATGGTTAAATACTATAGAGGCTGGTAACATAATGAAGAGCAGTGTCTTCTTCATCTCTATGGTGCATAATGCTCTTGCTGTCTACAAGCCAGTAGCCGGGAAGCCACATTTAATTCTATCGAGCTGTCTTTCAGCAGTTTCATTTAGCAGATCAATGATGTTTCCTTGCATTGTGTAGGGATCTGCAGCTGTCTTGGTAGGCTTGCAGACAGCCCCACCTTAAATGCAGGCTACGGCTCCCTCAGCATCAAAAGGGCCTCTTACACCGAGCAGTCTAATATAAGATCCCTCCCTCGCATCCGCTATGTGGACTGCAATCTCTGTCACTGTGTTCTTGGATGTAAGGCTTGTGTAATGGTACATGAGCCACCAGCACTGTCCTCGTCTCCCCTCCTTTTCCAGCAGCCTTGCTTCCTCCTGCCCCACCCTTTTTCACCTTCAGTAGGCAGAAAGAATACTGACCCATAGATAAGGCAGCTTCTGCGGAGCTGCTGTGCCCTGCACAGTAATCACTTACCCTTCCCATGAAGAAGGCACTCGGCTGGCCGGCACTGCCCTTGGGAAAGGCATCTTACCTCTCATTCACTCTCTACATAGTAAAAACATGTCTTCCTTCATTAGCCCCTTGTGAAATGGGCACATCGTTTGTGGTTAACCCAGTAAATATACCACTAGTCTATTGGTGCAATGCCGGTTATTTATAAATCTGTGTTCATTTGAAAACGTTCCGAAATACAGGTGTTTTGGAAATTCATTCTCCATTGTATTTTCATTTCATTCATTTCCCCATTTCACTTTGCAGCTGAGAGGTTGTGGTTCTAGTCAGCATGAAGTATTTATACATTTGTGTACAACATTTATTCAGCCAAACGTTCCTCTGTAAATCTGCACATACATTGTTGTAATGTTTCATTGTCACTTATTTCAGGAGAATCTGCCAGTTATTTGTCCCACATCACCTGTGTTAATTTGCTGTTTTTTTATGTTTCAGAAGAGATTACATTGTTATTCAATGTTTTACCCTTAAAATTGACTGTAATAATTACACTTCTGACAATGAGGTCATCTCCGGAAATCACAGACATTATGTGTAGGCTCAGCTGTCTCCCACTGATTCTCTTCCACAATTCCCTAAATGCTCCCCACAAATCTACCATAATCCCAAAATGACTGATGCACGCACACAATACAGAATAGTCTACTACTTAGACATTGTTTCATTATTGGTTGTGACATAGATATCCTGGGAAACTCGTTGTTCTTTGTGGCGTACGTTATTCTGGGGTCCACCAGTAAATCTTAGGTGGGATGTTGGCATTATGGAGAAGTCCTCTAGTTTGTTACCGGCTCTCGGATGTCCCTATGCTAGGCGGCTGTCACATTAGTATTTTGCAGCCAGTAGCTGTCACCCAGCTTTCAATGGGAAATTCTGTTTCCCTGGCACCTCTGATGGATTGACCGTATGGAATCTCCACTTATTGCTGAGTCTGCAAAGTGAGTACTAATGCTGTATGTTGTTTGCAGTAATTAATGATTCAGAGATTCACTAACGGCCGGGATCAGAGGTAGTGTTGGAATGCATTATACAGATATGCATATTGGCCAACATAAGTCTTTGGAAACTCCAGGGCAGCTGCTCCTCTGGTGCAGTAAGTGGCGCTGCGGGCAGGAAATCTCTCCTTTCTTATAGGGTTTTGCCCAGTGCTACTTGCCTGATACAGTTATGAGGCAGCTGCTGGATTTGCCATCCACGCAGACATTGGACTCCATCCAGGACCTTGCTAATCGCACCAACTTTTGTTTTCTTCTCAAATAGTCTCACTTTAGTCGCATTAGACCTGATGATACCAAAGCAGGTAATTCTCCTCCTGTTACATGCAGAACATGTAGCAGCTTGGCCAGTGCTCAGACAGTGGCCGTCGGAGCTGCTCTGCTCTCAGTGAGAAGCTCTTGTGCTGCGGACGGGGCGAGAGGTCATAGCGGCCGCTCTTGAATATCCATTAGACTATAATAGCTGACACTGTTTGTCGCTAGGTTGTAAGTGACCCCTTCTGGGAGAGACAGATGCTCCTTTTACTTGTTCTCTGGGATGTTGGGGTTTGTTTATTGTTTTGGTGGTGGGGGGGGGGGGGGGGGGGGGGCTGAAAGTGATAAAAACGAATACTCCAGGTCCATCTATGTCCAGTACTCAGCTGACCTTGTGTCTCTGTATATACCTCATGTTTTGTATGTTTCTATGGATACGCATCCATAAGATTGTTTGCATGTAAAAAAGAATGAAGTCTGCACAATCTGGGGTTGATGTTATTAGGTCCGGTACTGAGAATACTGCACAAGGACCGGCGGACTATTTTCCCTTCCGAATGGATGTCCTTTATTTGTGACTATTACCAAACTGTTTCCTTTGTTTGTTACAAAATGTTACTATAAACTGCACAGTTTTCATTCAATGAGATGATGTTCCAACCTTCTCATGACTTCAGATTTTAGGTTTGATCTGCCCTTCATTCATTTTCCTAAATTTAGCCCAGTAAGACATTTGTTGGCTGTGACCATTGGATCCAGGACAGAACTATGTTGTATATACAGTACCTGGCTGAAAGTCTTCCCTCGCAGTACACTCTGCCATTTGTCCCACCTGAATCCCCTTCGCCCGTCACAGGACCTCAGTATGTCTGGCCGTAGTGCAGTGTATGAATCCATTGTCTGCCCTGGTGACCAGCTCTATTTAGCAGCTATATCGCAGTGATACATTGTCATTGCAGGTAACAACAACTAGAATTGGCTTTATGGAAGTGGTGTGAGGTTATCTAACAAGACGAAGCTCTCAGGAGGTTTATTCTGCAACAGGCCCCAGAGCCGGGTGAGAACACAAGAATATTTAAAAATCCCTCAACTTAAACTTTAAAATATGTTTTGCTGCTGCCTTCCTGCGCAAATGTAGCTGAGTTTAGATTCACAGCCGTATTGCAGGAGAGCGGCTGGAGATTGGTCCTTGCTGACACCTATACACTGTTAATGCCTCTAACGCCTGAAAACTGCATTACAATGGGATGAGTGATTCCTTACAGGCTCACCATAGACCATTTTATAATGCAGCAGCATTCAATGATGTGACCTACTCGTGCAATTGACTGTATTGGTAAAAGTGCATAAAGAATGCAATAAAACTGCATCACTAAAAGGCACCGCGCGTGTCGCCCGTTGTCTCAACAGATGTGTGCACAGGCCCTCTGATTGTCTGGTTTCCCCCAATGTTGTGGGAGCAGAAATATATGATGGCAATATTCTGCCAGTCAGCTCCTGGGGTATGATAAAGAACATTGACAGGTTGGACATGTTCTTTTACTAGGGACTGTGGTTTATATATTCCTGAACACACAGTGATTCACCCCAGGACGGAGCAAATCCCAGGAGCCAGGTAGCCATTGTGCTGCTGGCACCTAACTTGTGTGGATGCACATGCTTCCGCTGGCTCCTGAATTGTATGTTAGTTTGTCCACCTAAGAATATCTTCAGCTACAATACAATATTAATGTGCATGGCGAGCACACTGTTACTCAGTGACTGCACTGGCTTTGTTCAGCTATATGATATTTCTTTTGTTCATGTCATGTTGTGAGATGATCCCTGACCTTAGGATTTCCCGTATCCCCTCTACAATCTGACTGATCCTGCACTAAGCGTCATCTGACCAATATACTGCAACCTGTACACTATAACATGAATATTTCCTGTACCATCATAGTAGGCTTGTATCAGCGGAGCTGCTGGATCAGTGAGCAGTGTGCGTGCTCTGACCACCAGGCCTGGTAACCTAGTACATGGAAGCAGGAAGGGCGCTCACCACCGAGTTAAAGGGTGACAAGATTTATTTTAGTTTAAGTAGCACCAACTTCCACAGGCTGGGCGCAGCTAGGGTTTTGGGGTTTTTATATGGAAAATAAGAATCCCAAGACATAGTGATTTAGTTATGCATATACTGGGAAAGTTATATTATGAAACTAAATAGTGCAATATAATGGTTAACAAAGAGGTGGGCCGTACACGTCCTGGTTATAGATAGGAGCCTCCATTGAAATCCTTCTTTTCCTTTGACCCCAAAGAACATGATCTTCAGTCGAAAAACTTCTGTTATTCCGGGTCCTTAGAGCAGACCTGTCACCGACGCTGATTAGAGGCAGCAGTTTGTGGGCTGAAGCAATTCTCAGCCTATTCTGCTCTGATATGAGTTTCATACGCATCTGGTTTATGGAGCACACCCGGTCCCAGCCGCGTGCCCTTGATCCCGCTTATGAGAATGGAGGTTCTGTTAGGAGCCCTGGATTGTGAAATGACTATAACACGTGTACAGCTGCCACGCCTCTACATCCTATCCAAGGTATGTGTTTCTACATGTGAGAGCAGTAACACGTATGTTACTGATGGTACAGCCATGAACATATCACTGCGGTCCCTGGATGTGCTGATGTTTGGGTGACAGCTACTCCTGGGGAGGCTGTCGGTGTTCTCCATTAGTATGTTCTGTTTCTCACTGTAGAGTAATGGACTTTACATTATTAACCCTTTCCAGGCTGATGGGCAGCAACTGTTCCTATTCTGAGATCATTAGAGGTCTTCTCCTTTACCTGGTATTATTTAGAGGTGGGGGCACTAATGGGCATATCATGACTAGCTGCGCCTGGCTCAAATGACACTCTTTATAGAAATCCATAGGGGTGTACATACAATTTGTTTCACACATGATTTATTTTTTTGTTGAATAAACGAGGACACAGTGAAATCTTTTATTTTGGTGAGGACTAGATGATTGTATTTACAGATCAGGAAGTAAAGAACAGGGATTTGAAGCCAGGTATACTGTCCTGTACAGCCCTCTCGTGGCTGGGTAACCTTGCCTTACCTGTCACTAAGCAGCGTGATGGGGGCATTGCTCACTGACTGGAATGTGTCTGGAATCCCAGACTTGGGCTCAGTTGTCTTTAGGACATCATTAGGATCCGTGCTGGTTGATGGACGGCCTGAGGTCAGAGATCGCTCAGAAGCTTTGTGGAGCAGTCAGATGATTACTATCCTGTTGCTTCAGTCTTATATATCATCCATGAATCACATTTCCGCTCGTGTCTTGGAGGCCTGCCATATACATTAAATTCCGCCTATAGTCATTTAATCACTCCATGCATAGATCTCCTACAAATAGATTGTATAACTTTAATGTTTCATTTCTTAAAGGAATATCTCACCCGGAATTAAAGGTTTATTAATGATGTTAGGCATTGAGTCCATACAGGATGAGGACCACACTGTGTTTTCCCTGAGGGATTTCCCAGTTGGTTTATAAACTATAAAGTGGAAGAAATTCCAGTCTCAGCGTTTCACAACGGACACCTGTGTAAAAGGGGAGGGGGGGGGGTCATTTACCGGGCTGAGCTCATATTCCAGTCTATCGCATTCACCAGTGCTTCGGCCATGTTGCTGGTAAACCGATGATGCCAATAGAATGACACCTCAGGAAATACCTAGAGAGCAGAGATGTGTCTATAGCATCTCTACCGCACAGCAGCTGTTACTCACATTGGTTTTTGTCTGTCTGAGTTTCGGGACATTGTAGATAACTGATCCTATGTCTGTACTTTCTGTAAATATCCCGGTATTACGTTACACAGAGGCCCCATTTCCCTTTTTATTTGCATTTATTGACAGTGGTTACGGGAAGGATCAGTCATGTTGTTGTATTACTGTAATGACTTTGCCAAACTCTGTAGGAAAAATCTGAGACATTGGAGTACCTTCATTTTCCCAGGGAGTGGGGTTAAGAGCTCTTCAAAATATATATTGATCTGTTAAATAGTCCTCACTTCAGTATAATGTAATAATAATTCTTCAGTATAATCACCAAATGAACGGTTGTGAATGACATTCCAGTTGTTGGTGTATAATTTGTATCTTCTTTCATCCAACCAAATGAATCTATGGTACATTTCTGATTCTCTCTGGTGGGAGACGTACTGCCCCGCTCCTCTATATCCCTCTACAGCGTGATGAACCATTTACCAGCCCCCAAACGTCAGTCTTGTATAATTCCGTCCAATCAGACAGTGCCGGCGTTTGGGCGTGGTCATTGGGTGACTGCAAAGCCTGTACCACCGTAATCCAGGTCGACATAACTTCGCCGTGTACCCGGTGGTTAGACGGCTGTGCCAGGTGACTGGAATGCCACGTGTGTTGGCAGATTAAGGATCACCACCTGTGTTCATTTACTGGATCTATTTTTGGATTAACATCTTGTTTACCATAAATGTTAAAATACCTGAATAAACTGTCAGTAATTATGTACTCGGAAGTTACTCTGGAAACAGTCACTTGTGTAATATGGAAACAGTTACAGGATTGTCATTTTATAATCTTGTAACAATATATACAGTGTGTTGTCATATATAGTAACTCGTCAATCATTTTCTTGTCATTCTATTTACTGCAATATTCCACTATTTATTTATTCATCACCAGTCCATTTGTTAAATATGGATTATATTAAAAGGTCTCTTTGTCCTCTATGCTGAATTTCATGAACTGTATTAAGGACAATTTTTTTTTTAACTGTGATTTTCCCACAGCAGAAAATATGTGAGTTTATTTTAATGAGCTATTTATTAACAGATGTAGTTATGATGGGTTTGTTCCTGGCGAGGTTTAACATGCATAGGAGTAAATTCAGCCACAAATCGCTGCGTTGCAGAAGTAAATCCGCTGTTTGTCGGGTGATTGTCAGATACCATGTATATCTGTGCGATGTAGAGTTTCATGCACTGAGCTAAATATCACTTGCAGCTGCCTGCAGATCGCTGGATGTAAATCTCTGGTGTGACATCTTCCTTTATTGTTTAAGAGATATCGATGAAAACATTATATACAGTGATTTTGATGGAATAAATGCTGCCTAAGGGCCGTTTCTTTGAAAAGCGGATCATATCCTGAATCTTGGAGACATTGAAGTGTTTGATAGTGAAATCTCACATCCTGTTGTGTCACAGTCATTGTTTGGTAGTGATGTCAGACCGCACTACTTCCTGTGTCAGATCATTCACGCATTTGAATATTCATGAGTATTAATGACAGAGTGAACAGCCCATGTACTGGCAGGAGCATGCTCAGTGAGTTCCTGAGACAGATACTGTGACATCATCGTCCAGCTGCCAGCTCTCAGCCCATGTACTGGCAGGAGCATGCTCAGTGAGTTCCCGAGACACATCCTGTGACATCATCATCCAGCTGCCAGCTCTCAGCCCATGTACTGGCAGGAGCATGCTCAGTGAGTTCCTGAGACAGATCCTTTGACATCATCGTCCAGCTGCCAGCTCTCAGCCCATGTACTGGCAGGAGCGTGCTCAATGAGTTCACAAGACGCATCCTGTGACATCATAGTCCAGCTGCCAGCTCTCAATACATGTACTGGCAGGAGCATGCTCAGTGAGTTCCTGAGACACATCCTGTGACATCATCATTCAGCTGCCAGCTCTCAATACATGTACTGGCAGGAGCATGCTCAGTGAGTTCCTGGGACACATCCTGTGACATCATCATCCAGCTGCCAGCTCTCAGCCCATGTACTGGCAGGAGCATGCTCAGTGAGTTCCTGGGACACATCCTGTGACATCATCATCCAGCTCTCAGCCCATGTACTGGCAGGAGCATGCTCAGTGAGTTCCTGGGACACATCCTGTGATATCATCGTCCAGCTGATAGCTCTCGGTACATTGGCTTTGTTCAGTTATAATTTAGAGATGATTTGGGGGTGGGGGTGGATGCATGTCTGCGTGGCTCTTGTTATCCATCTCTGCACTGTATATTCCGGTCTGTCTACTTTTTATAAATTAACTACCGTCATATTGCAGCTCTGTGTCAAAATATTAACTGTCCATGCTGGGACTAGTAGTTCCAGAAAAGCTTGAGAAGCCATACTTTTATTGTAGGCTAGAAGGCCGGTTTATGGGTCATGGGAACATATTTGCCAATCCTTATTAAAGTAAAAATGAATTTCCTGGAGACCGGTGTCACATTTAGTTAGGTACAAGGGAGCGGGGAGCTGTAAGGACCGCACATTATTCTTTACAACTAGTCCTGACATCTTAACATGGCAGCCAGTGAGCAGAGCACATATTACTCAGCTCCATAATACGCAGCCTTTTATCTACATTAACAGCAAGTCGTGGCTTTAACAACCTTGCTGAGAGAACAAATATACTTATTTATCCGTCCCGTTCAGGCTTGTTACATGTGGCCCTCGCTGCATCCTATTTCAGAGGTTTGTGCATAGTGCTTGTTACCATTATGTAAGGTTGGTAAGAGGAGGGATGACTCCTTGGCCCTAGTTGTTATGCAGCTGTAGTATACGTTGCGGCATCGCTGTGCAGTGTTTGGTTACACATCTGGATTTACTCGGCTAGATGAAAGGAAGCCTGCGCAGCTGAAGTTTCAGAACACATATGGTTTTGCATCTGCCGTTACTGAAGGAAACTGCATCACTTGGTACAACAACATTACTGGCCTGAATATTAATACCCGTTTATACCACAGATATGCAGCATATAGATGCATCTCCGTCTCCTGTGTGTCGGTGCAGACAAACATTTTATATACACATTTCTGTAGGATTACAGTGTGGCTGGAGGAATACTCTGCAGGGACGTCCGTGAAGCAGGAGGCACTTTGTGGCAGTATTTCCCTGTATGGCTGCCTCCAGTGTGTGGGTGCCCGCTTCCCTATAAAGAGGCTGATGAGAAAAATCTGTAGCCAGGATAAGGAGCGCACGTTGTAACCTGAGATTGCTCCTGCCACCCTGTACATAGCTGCTACCAGCGTGCTCAGTATGCCCGCAGACACTGGGCTGGTACTGGTAGACGCTATATCCCACAGTTATTACAGTTGCACAATCATCATCATAATGACCATTTATTTATATAGCGCCACTAATTCTGCAGCGCTGTACAGAGAACTCACAATGGACTTCTGCTGTTACATTAAAGATCATTTAATGCACAATATGAATGCTACACCCTCCAGAATCGTTGGGTCCATCTCCTGGCACCAGACCCACCTTCCTGACATCCCGCGTCCTACCTATGATTGCTTTGGTGTGTGGATAGTTGGGAGGAAGCTGTCTAGCAGCTTCATGGAACGTTCTAGGAAACCAGGAATATGTGGGTAAAGCGCTATAATAAACCGAGCCAGCCAGTTGGCCTAGACTATATTAGATGTAGCAGTAATAAGCGCGGGTTATTACTTTTCATCGTCCTGACACCTCTGGGGAATGCTTTTTGCCTACAGTAATAATTGCTGAAATGGCTAGAGTACATTTTTGTCAATCTGCAATGGTCTGAAGAGTTAAAGAATGAGTCTGTAGAGTCTTCAGATTTGAGCAGTGGATTTTATTTACAAATTAGGTGAAAAACAAACCACAGAGTCTAAATACTTGAAACAGTCATATATGGGGGGCTGTACTTTGCCTGGTCTTGCAGGAGGACCTCTGATGATGGAGGAAGCCTAGTAGAACGTAAGATGTCCCTGTGCAATGACATCAGAGCCCCAGCAATGAGGAAGCCACGTAGAACGTAAGATGTCCCTGTGTGATGACATCAGAGCCCCAAAAATGAGGAAGCCACATGGAATGTAAGATGTCCCTGTGTGATGACATCAGAGCCCCAGCACTGAGGAAGTCACGTAGAACGTAAGATGTCCTTGTGTGATGGCATCAGAGCCCCAGCACTGAGGAATTGTCGTAGAACGTAAGATGTCCCTGTGCAATGACATCAGAGCCCCAGCAATGAGGAAGCCACGTAGAATGTAAGATGTCCCCGTGTGATGACATCAGAGCCCCAGCAATGAGGAAGCCACGTAGAATGTAAGATGTTCCTGTGTGATGGCATCAGAGCCCCAGCACTGAGGAATTGTCGTAGAACGTAAGATGTCCCTGTGTGATGACATCAGAGCCCCAAAAATGAGGAAGCCATACTTGTTACTGGATGAATAGAAGCTTCACAGGCTGTGTGATTGCTCAGCAGAGGGGTCCTGCCTGGTCACACCTGATTTGCCCCCGGTGAAGCTTCAGTACGGTGTCTGTAATACTTGGTGTGACTTGTGCAGTGATCTCACCCAATGCAGGAACCAGGTTCAGCCCGTAGCCTCTGTCATCACCTCTGTTTCCCTTTCTGTAACTTGATTCTGCTGGGTGTGGGACATTGTGGAGATGTGTAGTGTGTATGGATGAGTCAGGCTCATTGTCCTATGTGCGAGCGAGTGCAGCAGGTATAACGTTATCTTTGTTAGCAGCTCAGTCACAACGTGAGCACAAGTTCTCCCTGGATAATGTCACTTCCTTATGCTCTGCAGTAATGGAACTTATGATGTAGGATTATTAGCACGGTCTGTCTTTGCTCCTTTGTATCTTGTTGGCGATGCGTCTGATCTATAAGGCCATGGCTCTGACAGCCTTGCTGGACCAAAACCTGCTGTCCTCTGTCTGCAGGATATATTCTTTCATCTACATAACATAGCTCCATGGCAGCACACATACATTACCACTGCTAGGTTATATGTGTGCATTGCACTCATTCTATAGGAACATAAGGATATATCCCATCTATAAGTACAGCGTCTCCAGGATCCCTCTCCTGACATCTCCGCCACTGTATAATATAACATTTGGCTGCCAGAGAGAGCACATGAAAAGGAATTAAGAGCCCTTTGTAAATGTCTTACTTAAAGTTGCCTATTCCACAAGTAGCTGGAGCTCAGTTCCTGTATTACACATAACACATCAGCAGCTCTGCTCAGACAGGAGGGGACTTGTCTAACACCTGTCTCTGCAATCGCTGCAGGAATGATTTCTCCTCCAGGAAGGCTCTTCCTCCTTTTGTGTGTAAGTTGCATTAGAATAGTGACCAGGAACTATTCCTACTCATTCTATTAATCCAAGAGCTTCAATACTCCCAATTCTATGTACTAATGACAAGATTTCTGTTCCATAAACTGCTCTTACTCAGGGAAGACCCGGACTCTCAGGAGCCCACCTTGTATTACGGAGCTAAGTAATATACCATAAATAGATTGATTGGCTCGCAGTCTCATGTAATAGAATTGTTCCTCGTACAGCCTCTCTGTATCTGCCTTTCTCTGGGATATCCTCGTACAGCCTCTCTGTATCTGCCTTTCTCTGGGATATCCTCGTACAGCCTCTCTGTATCTGCCTTTCTCTGGGATATCCTCGTACAGCCTCTGTGTATCGGCCTTTCTCTGGGATATCCTCGTGCAGCCTCTGTGTATCGGCCTTTCTCTGGGATATCCTCGTACAGCCTCTCTGTATCTGCCTTTCTCTGGGATATCCTCGTACAGCCTCTCTGTATCTGCCTTTCTCTGGGATATCCTCGCGCAGCCTCTCTGTATCTGCCTTTCTCTGGGATATCCTCGTGCAGCCTCTGTGTATCGGCCTTTCTCTGGGATATCCTCGTACAGCCTCTGTGTATCTGCCTTTCTCTGGGATATCCTCGTGCAGCCTCTGTGTATCGGCCTTTCTCTGAGATATCCTCGCACAGCCTCTGTGTATCGGCCTTTCTCTGGGATATCCTCGCACAGCCTCTCTGTATCAGCCTTTCTCTGGGATATCCTCGTACAGCCTCTGTGTATCTGCCTTTCTCTGGGATATCCTCGTACAGCCTCTGTGTATCGGCCTTTCTCTGGGATATCCTCGTACAGCCTCTGTGTATCGGCCTTTCTCTGGGATATCCTCGCACAGCCTCTGTGTATCGGCCTTTCTCTGGGATATCCTCGCACAGCCTCTGTGTATCGGCCTTTCTCTGAGATATCCTCGCACAGCCTCTGTGTATCGGCCTTTCTCTGGGATATCCTCGCACAGCCTCTCTGTATCAGCCTTTCTCTGGGATATCCTCGTACAGCCTCTGTGTATCTGCCTTTCTCTGGGATATCCTCGCGCAGCCTCTCTGTATCTGCCTTTCTGTGGGATATCCTCGCGCAGCCTCTGTGTATCTGCCTTTCTCTGGGATATCCTCGCGCAGCCTCTCTGTATCTGCCTTTCTCTGGGATATCCTCGCGCAGCCTCTCTGTATCTGCCTTTCTCTGGGATATCCTCGCGCAGCCTCTGTGTATCTGCCTTTCTCTGGGATATCCTCGCGCAGCCTCTGTGTATCTGCCTTTCTCTGGGATATCCTCTTGCAGCCTCTGTGTATCGGCCTCTTTCTGGGATATCCTCGCGCAGCGCCCTTCTCTGGAATATCCTCGCACAGCCTCTGTGTATCGGCCCTTCTCTGGAATATCCTCGCGCAGCCTCTGTGTATCGGCCTTTCTCTGGAATATCCTCGCGCAGCCTCTGTGTATCGGCCTTTCTGTGGGATATCCTCGTACAGCCTCTGTGTATCGGCCTTTCTGTGGGATATCCTCGCACAGCCTCTGTGTATCGGCCTTTTTCTGGGATATCCTCGCGCAGCCTCTATGTATCGGCCTTTCTCTGGGATATCCTCGCGCAGCCTGTGTATCGGCCTTTCTCTGGGATATCCTCGCGCAGCCTGTGTATCGGCCTTTCTGTGGGATATCCTCGCGCAGCCTCTATGTATCGGCCTTTCTGTGGGATATCCTCGCGCAGCCTCTGTATCGGCCTTTCTCTGGAATATCCTCGCGCAGCCTCTATGTATCGGCCCTTCTCTGGAATATCCTCGCACAACCTCTGTTGGCCTTTCTGTGGGATATCCTCGTACAGCCTCTGTGTATCGGCCTTTCTGTGGGATATCCTTGCGCAGCCTCTATGTATCGGCCTTTCTCTGGGATATCCTCGCGCAGCCTCTATGTATAGGCCTTTCTCTGGGATATCCTTGCACAGCCTCTGTGTATTGGTCTTTCTCTGGGATATCCTCGCGCAGCCTCTGTGTATCGCCCTTTCTGTGGGATATCCTCGTACAGCCTCTGTGTATCGGCCTTTCTGTGGGATATCCTCGTACAGCCTCTGTGTATCGGCCTTTCTGTGGGATATCCTTGCGCAGCCTCTATGTATATGCCTTTCTCTGGGATATCCTCGTACAGCCTCTATGTATCGCCCTTTCTCTGGGATATCCTCGCGCAGCCTCTGTGTATCGGCCTTTCTCTGGGGTGTTCACTGGTTTTATCTAGATGTTTCCTTACTCGTTGTGCATCTGTCTGTGAAATGGTTGGGTTACAGTAGACCGTATAAGTAATCCGGCCATTTTATGCTGTTCCTGGGCTCTGGGAAGATACAAATCGGAAAAGAACCTATTACCAGATTTATTCTACAGCTACGGATATTGATTTATGTTACAACTCAACATATCATATGAAAAATTGCATTTGGACAGTTGTGATCTGCGGTCTCTTCCCTGGTTTTCTGTGGGATCCAGCTATATTTCTAGTGCCTGTGCGGTTTCTCTTTCCATTCGACTGGCTGAGATTTGTCGCATTAAAGGTGATTTATGAAAACTCAAAGCTGCATTATATATATTCTGTCCCTAATCTTCCTGGAGCATTGCAAAGTTCACACCCAGATCTCGGCGTTAAGAGATGTACCCTAGTAGATCAACAGTGTTTTGATTTTGAGGGGGGGGGGGTGTTTTTAACTGCACATAACTTCATACGGGAACGCAAAAAGTTATGGCGGCATCTCCTTAAAGTGTATTGTTTCTATGCTTTGTTTTGTGCTAGTTCCCAATAAAGTGTGTGAGTCAGAATGTGACACATAAAAACCACCTGGCCCATCTAGTCTGTCAGTTCTTATTACTTAAAACCTTGGACCCCATTGAATCCATATATTTTTCTTTATGCTTTGTGTACAAATCTTGTATAAACGGTAGACAGACGTCAGATGTATTACCTTGCCTTAGTACGAGAAGTGATCTGACCTACAGAAGACTGCACAAGTCATTACTGGACCTCTTCCAACATGTCCTATACGGTGCAGCGTCGTCGGCCTCTGGATCTCACCGAGAGAGTACGATGGTGGTTTACTGCCTGTACTTACTGTGTCATGGATGAGAGTACCGTGGCAGGTCGCCATACGTGTGGAAGAGCATGATCTTACATGAGACAGCTGGCTATGATTCAGGTGAGACAGCAAACTGGATCTTAATGAGATTAGTGTCCTCCAGCAACTGGAAGCCTGTTGCGTCTCAGAACCAAAAGCTCACACTAATTACCCTGTAACGCAGAGCATTCCCAGATCTGATACAATGACAGGGAAAGAAATCTCTAACGAGGTCTGTGATTCACCTAGATAAATAATTCTGCTCTCCTACTTTGTGATATCTCATGGCTGCCTGCCACTTACTGGCCTTGTGCATACGCCTAGGTCTGTTATCTCGCTGCTTACTGACCCTTCTGTGTGTGTTACGCTGTCACTTGTCGGGTTCAAAGAGCGAGTACAGCCTCCATATAATACCTATAACGTAGGCTGCGTCCATAGTGCTCTTCCACTCCTCTGCTCCTGGTTGCCCTGTACATGGGGAGGGGCTTCTCTTGGCAGAACAGACACAGAGTGACTGTCTGCTTGACAGGCTTGTTTTACAGAAATGTTTTGTTTGGATTGGTGTATTCATACAAACGGCAAGGCCAGTTTGTCACATAAACTCAAATTACTGCAGTGTAAGCTTTTTGCCCTATAGATGTGAGAAGGACTTTAGCTGTCTGTAATGGCTCGGGTAGGTAATACTTTGCTTTTTTACAGACCTGCAGTGGAAATTCAGGTTAACACTGAACATTGTATTTTGTTTACGTTGGGGGTTTCGTGGTCAATGAAGAGCTTGTTTGCACGTACTGGGAAAATGGATACAGACTCTTGAAAACTAAGTGCTTAGACGATTTTAGTGATGCCACTTTTAATGCGCTTGTCACCAATACAATCACTTGTACTGGCAGCGTGAATCAATGCCTGAGAAATAGGTTGTGCCATGTTCACAAGTGTTAAAGGTTGCAATGGTGGAAGAAGCCTATAAGAAACTATGCATCTTATTTTTAATGTGCTTGTCGGACATTAGTGGCCATAAAACGCAACAGATGGGTGTGAATGAGCCCTAAAAGATCTCTGAACTTAAATAAAATCTCTATATCCGGTACTGGGAGTGTCCTCCATGTACTGGGTGGTACAGTAACAGTACTATGTATAATCAGCCTGGTAGATGTCATGTACAGGGTGGTACAGTAACAGTACTATGTATAATCAGCCTGGTAGATGTCATGTACAGGGTGGTACAGTAACAGTACTATGTATAATCAGCCTGGTAGATGTCATGTACTGGGTGGTACAGTAACAGTACTATGTATAATCAGCCTGGTAGATGTCATGTACAGGGTGGTACAGTAACAGTACTATGTATAATCAGCCTGGTAGATGTCATGTACTGGGTGGTACAGTAACAGTACTATGTATAATCAGCCTGGTAGATGTCATGTACAGGGTGGTACAGTAACAGTACTATGTATAATCAGCCTGGTAGATGTCATGTACAGGGTGGTACAGTAACAGTACTATGTATAATCAGCCTGGTAGATGTCATGTACAGGGTGGTACAGTAACGGTACTATGTATAATCAGCCTGGTAGATGTCATGTACTGGGTGGTACAGTAACAGTACTATGTATAATCAGCCTGGTAGATGTCATGTACAGGGTGGTACAGTAACGGTACTATGTATAATCAGCCTGGTAGATGTCATGTACAGGGTGGTACAGTAACAGTACTATGTATAATCAGCCTGGTAGATGTCATGTACAGGGTGGTACAGTAACAGTACTATGTATAATCAGCCTGGTAGATGTCATGTACAGGGTGGTACAGTAACAGTACTATGTATAATCAGCCTGGTAGATGTCATGTACAGGGTGGTACAGTAACAGTACTATGTATAATCAGCCTGGTAGATGTCATGTACAGGGTGGTACAGTAACGGTACTATGTATAATCAGCCTGGTAGATGTCATGTACAGGGTGGTACAGTAACAGTACTATGTATAATCAGCCTGGTAGATGTCATGTACTGGGTGGTACAGTAACAGTACTATGTATAATCAGCCTGGTAGATGTCATGTACTGGGTGGTACAGTAACAGTACTATGTATAATCAGCCTGGTAGATGTCATGTACTGGGTGGTACAGTAACAGTACTATGTATAATCAGCCTGGTAGATGTCATGTACAGGGTGGTACAGTAACGGTACTATGTATAATCAGCCTGGTAGATGTCATGTACAGGGTTATACAGTAACGGTACTATGTATAATCAGCCTGGTAGATGTCATGTACAGGGTGGTACAGTAACGGTACTATGTATAATCAGCCTGGTAGATGTCATGTACAGGGTGGTACAGTAACGGTACTATGTATAATCAGCCTGGTAGATGTCATGTACAGGGTTATACAGTAACGGTGGCCGCTTACAGTACTGTGTTTACTCAGCCTGGTAGACGTCTGTATGAGTTCCTGTGCACTGTGCGTCTCTGGACCTGTCTCCACAGAGATATTGCTGTGTTACTACTTGTGGTGTCTTGTTTAGCTGTGTGTGGGATTTCCGTCTGCTGCATCATGATCAGGCTGTTCTTTCCATAATGATTTACAACCCCACCCCCCTGTATTTCACCTCTCACCCACTGGTAATAATTCCATTAATACTGTTAAAAATTACCCAGTAATCTCCAGCTATAGGCGGTGGGTCAAGGATGAGCGGTGTCCAGAGCGGATGTTAGGGGCTGGGTCAGGTATAACATTGGTGATGTGTGGGTGAGTAGTTACCACCAGATATACGATTCTGACCCCTCGCTCCTGCCGTGGAGTATAAAGAGCCCCACTAGAGATATGAGAGGTGGAGGGGTTGTGTAGTACGCTAGATGAGCTTCTCCACCTTCACTCAACTTTAATGCTTTTATGTGACCTCCTGCAACTTGTTCACTACATTCGTGTTCTTTTCTTCCTTCCATGTATTTATAACAGACAGTTTATTTTTGTCATTGCTCTGTATACGAAACTGTCTGGGTACAACTGTATCCAATGCAGAACTGTCCAGGTCGCCGCTTGACTATATGTGGCTAAAAAGCACATAGAAAATATGAAGTCGTATGAGGGTATCTACTTGCCAAAACGTTAAAATAACTGGATGATGACAATACTTTTTCAGGGACCTTTTTCTTCACTGTGATTGGCTTAGTTGCCATCCGCCAACGCTTGTCAGGTCTAAGATAATGGCTTCTGTTTCGGGAGAGGTGTCTTGTGTAGGGTACTTCTGTTGTGATTTGCAGATATATTCTGGCATTTAACAAACCACGAGCTAAAGTTTTGATTTCTTCATAAAGTGCAGAGTCTGTTCTCCTTCCTGAGGACGGGCCGTCCTCAGGGGGCTGGTTCAGGTTCAGGTTTCTTGGAATATGTTGAAGACGCTGTGTGTGGAGATTCGGCCACATGAAGGGGGGTTATGATGGGTGTACGTTGGCTGTCTGTTAGTGTCTTGTGACACGTTTGGGAATACTATTGTCACATGTATGAAGTGACTTTCCGTGTATTCTGACGCTGGTCCATGCACAATATTGAGCATATTTCAGGGACTAATGATTAGATTTCCTGAACACTGAACAATTGTTCTCCGCAGTTGAGGAAAGTGTGAGGGGTCACACAGAGACATATTCACAAACGAGGTGTCTCCGCTTTTTCCAGACTTCAGTGGAAAATGTAAGAGCCGGCCTAATCCGGAACCACATGTTGGAGCAGATGAAATGCTGCCTCACAGGCTCCTTTCCTGTTTTTAAGTAAACAGAACTGTACTGAAGTTGTTGTTGGTCTTTAAAGCGCCTCAGATCAGCGTTTCAGGAATTTGCCATGACAGCGAACAATTTGTTTTCAATAAACAGCAGAGAATATCCCGACCGGCTGCTAGTGAGACGTCAGATGGGTTCCTGAGCTTGTGTAACGTGTTGGAGGATCTCTCTACTCTGACACACTCGGAGCCGCCGTCATCTGCATCTTATTCCAAATGTATCCGCAGCTTGTGCCATAACTGGTGCAGGGTGCTGGGCTCTAGTAACCCTCTGTGCGCCAGTCTGTTCGTATTGGTGTTTCATTGTTTTCCTTTTTAATTTTTATCAGAAAGCACAAAATAAATATCCAGCTGTTCAGATATGGTTGTGTGTTACTTGTTTAAAAGGGTTTTCCATTTTGGGATGACTCCCCTTCTGTATGGAGGGGTGGCCCAAGCAAGCTCTTACTGAAGTCCTACACAATGAGGGGGATTGTCTATATAAGGGAGGTGTGTTGTCCTCCAGGTGGACACGTTGTAGATATAAAGCCTTGCGTAATACCCCCTGTACTGGCGAGGAAACGTCAGATTATTGTCTGTATTTAGGAAGAAACTGTTATCAGACATGTTTGTAAGGAGGACACCTGGGGGATGTGAATCTGGATATCCCTCGTTCATTCTCTCTATCTCACTGGACCATCCTGAGTTACCGATGACACCTATTCTAGACACTAGAAGGCACACTAACCTCACTTCTTTATATCTTTCTCCTATGATTATTAAGGGATACATTTATATACAGATTTGTACATTCTGTGCCAGTGCTGGTTACAGCAGTCCATGTGAAACGCCACCATTGTTCTTGTAGTCTTTCCAGATAAGGTCTACAGTGTTTTCACCACAAAATGTTGCCAGCCGGGTGGCATTAAGAAGTAGCCGGGTAGGGGCAGTTGTAATACTTGCAATAATATTGAAAAATGTTGTAGGTTATTGCCCACACCTGCCAGGACTGGTCAGACTGGTAATGCACACTGCTGGCTGTGGTGCTCACATAGTGCCTGTTCTAATAGGAGGAACAATGGTTTATTCTATTATACTAGGACTCTGTTGGGCTCCAAGAGCCGAGTGGTGAGTAAAACTAGCCAGGGGGAGCATCTGGGAAATGGGTGCTTAGAAGAACACTGGTTTATGTATGTGCATTATATGTGTAATAACCCGTCCGCCTCTGTCTGGACCGCTTGCCTTCAGAAGTGTTTATTATCAGAGAGCTGGAGGATGTGAGTGAGCAGGAGGGATTGGTCATGGCTGATGCTGGATGTAACCCCCCCCCCCCCTCCCCCATGAAACATCTTTATCCAAACTGACAACCTAAAATCGGATGTATCGTCACATCGATTCCTTTGCACAGCACAATTCCTTATTGCTATTTTTCTCCACATTGGCCATTGCTTGGGTGCATTCACTGACATAGGTGTAAGTCCACAGTACCCATCATGTATGTTATCAGTCTCTGATAGGTCATTGCTGCTGTAGGTTACTGCAGTCTTGCTGCTATCTTGCTACATGTGGCCACTCTTACAGATACACATTTCCCATTTATTTTACTGGTCATTCAAACAGAAACAACAAATCCTTCTCAAGAGACATTTTCAACTCGTGGTAAATGCCCTGCTCGCTGCGCCACTATATACAAACAAGGTCTTCACTTAACCACCACCCTTATCTAAAATAAAACAAATTGAATGTATTATGTGTTCCATGAGCTTTGCCGTTGGTTAGAACAGAAGCTACTAATTGATCCGCTCTTTCTCTATAAATGACAGATCTAGATATCTGTGGAGTGAGGTTTGGGGATGGGAAACTTATGGAAATATATAAACAGCTCCGTCCTCTGAAACCACCACAACCTGTTTCACAGCAGATCTCAGCCCTGTTTCTCTTCCTCAGAATAGTCTATATCTTATGTGTGTGATTAGTAACTCTTTCAGCTCTGCGGGGTCTCTCACGTGGCTCTGTCCTCGGGGTCCAGCGTGGTAATGTGGTATTTTCCAGCTGTGCCGAGCTTAGGCTATTTCTTGCTGTGCTTCAGCTAATTAGTGCCATTCTGGATTATAGTGTTTAGTCATTTGCCTCTTGAATTAAGATGAACAATGCCTGTGGGAAATATGGAATTTGTCCCTCCAGCCTAATTTATCATGTGCTGGGCGACCGCTTGATGGGTACAAACATTTCCTTATTGTCGCCCAATATCCGCACTGTAGTCTTACTAGCCTGTAACGGAGCTGCTTGCTGCATGTTCAGAGGTGACCCGACATCCGCACCTCTGGCTGTCTGACGTCATGTCTAGAGCCAGCAGTTCCAGTGTCAATCACTTTGGCACAAGACCCAACATCGCCCGTCATATCTCTTTATACTGGGTGTCCTCCTTCTACAGCTACTTATGTGCTATGACACGTGGTCGCAAAGTGGCCAGCCAGTGGTTAGCGCTTACACAAGCCGCGAACTGGTAGACTGATCCTGACCACAGGACAGTGTTGTGTAATACTGCTCTATAGTATAGAAGGGATACTGAGAGCAATGTGCTGTTCTGCGTCTCCTCACGTTTCTAGGCCTATCTGTAGATGGTCCTCTAATCTGTCCAATGGCTCCCAGGGTCCCACAACCATAAACCAGTATAACTGGGGGTGTAAGCAGGTTGTTTGGACTGTTACAAAGTGTTTAAGGGTCAGTTGTCAGAAGACGATTAGAACGTAATATAATTATAACAATACTGCTGTACAATTCCCAGCAGACAGTGCACCTTAGGAGACTTCCCGCCCCTGCATATCTATTGCTGTAAAAGTACGCACATCTTCCTGCTGGCTCCATAACATTTCCTACTAGCTCCCAAATGTCACTGTCTGGCTCCTTAATCCTGCACTATATTCCCAGCCCTGACACTACATGTAATGTAACTCTCGTGACCTTGACCAGGGACAAAGAATAAGGCCGGAATGTGCCGCCACCCATGCTGTGCTGTATGGATCAGTCCACGCATTGTGTTTATTATATGTATTCAGTGATTGGTCCTCATCTTATGCCCTTTTATATTTTGCCAGGAGACAAAGATGGCAGCAAAGTTACCACTGTGGTGGCCACTCCTGGCCAGGGGCCTGACCGGCAGCAGGAGGTCAGCTACACGGACACCAAGGTGATCGGCAATGGCTCGTTCGGTGTGGTGTATCAGGCCAAACTGTGCGACTCGGGGGAGCTGGTGGCCATTAAAAAGGTTCTACAGGACAAGAGGTTTAAGGTGAGTGTGTGAGAGAATTGTGCGCAGCCTTTACTTACTGTTGGAAGAACCATTTCATGTCCGTCCGCTTCTGGGATAGGTTTGTCAGTTAACGTATTCTACCTTGTGCAATGATCGGGATCATAGTCCCCTTACTCCTACTATTTGGGGACTGCTGTAGAATTTTTTCCCGTACAGTTCACACTTGGTCATCACCATTTCATCACCATTTATTTATATAGCGCCACTAATTCCGCAGCGCTGTACAGAGAACTCACTCACATCAGTCCCTGCCCCATTGAGGCTTAGTCTAAATTCCTTAATATACACACACACACACAGACTATGGTCAATTTGATAGCAGCCACTTAACCTGCCAGTATGTTTTTGGCGTGTGGGAGGAAACCGGAGCACCCAGAGGAAACCCACGCAAACACAGGGAGAACATACAAACTCCTCACAGATAAGGCCATGGTCGGGAATTGAACTCTTGACCCCAGTGTTGTGAGGCAGAAGTGCTAACCACTGAGCCACCATGCCCTGGTCATGGGGCTAGGGAGTAGTTGTATTTATAAGATGATATCATCCCCTTCTGTTTTACACACGTCATCATAACTTTCTGAATGTGTTTGTGTGCCTGTGATAGTGAAATTAGATTGTAAGCTCCACTGCGACATGGACTGATGTGAATGAATAAAGGTTCTCTATACGGCACTCTATACTGATGATAATAATGGGTGCTGTGTTAATAAAGATAAATCATAATCCTTTAGTTATTTTTCTGTTTGAAGCCTGTGTTAGGGTCATAGTTACCATCTACATGTTTGGATAACCTTGTACTGTGTGCGTGCTCCTGCCTGGTGGAGCTACACTTTCCCTATCCATGCTGGGGCTGTCTGTAGTCATGAGCCGGGATAATGGAAGCTATAGAAGAGATCTCACAGGTAAACAGACTACTGGGCAATGCAGCTGACCTGCACACAGTCATTCCTAATTGTGGCTAAATTGCTTATAAATAACAGTAGCGCAGTGTGCTGATGTATATCATTGCAAATGTACTGATTTTTGTATTAGAAATGTATTGATGTCTGATACAGTAGGCATATATTGGAGGAAATGTGTTTTTGTAAGAAAGGAAATCCCATGCTAATTAGGCCTTTGGTTTGTGAATGACAAAGAACTTTTTTAGCCTGAATGCATCGGAGAGGGTTGTTAGACTTTCATCCTTTGTCTTCGAGAGATGAGAAACTGAACGGCAAGTAATTTAGGAAATCACAGATCGATGTAAATTTTGTTAAAGTTAATCATTAAATCCATGTTTAGAGAACATATTACATCCTGATAGTATTAATTGAATGTAATATTTCAGACTTTGTGATGCCAGGTAGAAAAGGGTGCTGGATTACCCCCTGCCAACATGTCAGAAACAGTGTATAAGGAGCTCTGTCTAACCATCTAATGTATTATAACATCTGTACGTCTGTAAGATCACTAGTTCCTTAAACTAGTGTATGTAACTGTACTTGTCAGGACACTTGAGCCAATAAACATCACTGCTTTCAAAGATTCTGCCTGCGACTATTACCTGCTGTATTCTAGACCAACAGATCAGAGCTTACACTCTAATCCATTCCCCAGCTGTTCTGTGTAGAGCACAGCGTCTATGTGTCAACGCTCTGCCCGCTACCCAGCAGTCATGATCCATAGTAAGGGGTCAGGAGTTACCAGCTAACCCACAGCAAAGAGGCGCTGCAGCAGCTATACCAGATACCCCAGAAGGAAGCAGTTCTGGGGGCCACAAAGGAGCCTGGTGATGGCAGCCGAATTCACCTACATTTGTTGCACAGTTTACACGCGCAGTCGGTGAGTGTCCGGTGGTTGGGTGACACCAGTAGGAGTGGTCAGTAATAGACGGTTACTGACAAGGAGAAGGAAACCAAGATAAACTGTGCAGGGAGAACATACGTTCATCCTTCTTCCCCCATCAGAACGGGTGGGGAAGTAAGCTCAACCGGTCATGCTAAGGAAAATAACATTAAATTCACTTGTCTCCTCCACACACACAGTGTAAGCAGACATTCTGGGAGGTGAGCCAATATTCATGCAAATGCAGTCTGTCCCTTCACTGAGATACAGACACTGCACTACACCCAGGGAATCGATATCACAAGCCACTATATAACTGTCTGTGGCTTCCTGCTGCCTCCATTCCCCTCCTCACATCTTGTCACTGCCTCTGTCACATGCAGCCCTGTCCTCACTAACACATCACTCATCTCCTGATATACTCTGTGCTGCTGGGGACCCTGCTCCTTTCACTATATAACTCTCAGTCTGTGGCTTCCTGCTGCCTCCATTCCCCTCCTCACATCATGTCACTGCCCCTGTCACATGCAGCCCTGTCCTCACTAACACATCACTCATCTCCTGATATACTCTGTGCTGCTGGGGGACCCTGCTCCTTCCACCATATAACTCTCAGTCTGTGGCTTCCTGCTGCCTCCATTCCCCTCCTCACATCATGTCACTGTCCCTGTCACATGCAGCCCTGTCCTCACTAACACATCACTCATCTCCTGATATACTCTGTGCTGCTGGAGGACCCTGCTCCTTCCACTATATAACTCTCAGTCTGTGTCTTCCTGCTGCCTCCATTCCCCTCCTCACATCATGTCACTGTCCCTGTCACATGCAGCCCTGTCCTCACTAACACATCACTCATCTCCTGATAGACTCTGTGCTGCTGGAGGACCCTGCTCCTTCCACCATATAACTCTCAGTCTGTGGCTTCCTGCTGCCTCCATTCCCCTCCTCACATCATGTCACTGTCCCTGTCACATGCAGCCCTGTCCTCACTAACACATCACTCATCTCCTGATATTCTCTGTGCTGCTGGAGGACCCTGCTCCTTCCACTATATAACTCTCAGTCTGTGGTTTCCTGTATCAGTGTGATAGCAGCCTCACATCACTGCCTGATGAGCCGGAAATATAGATTATATAAAATAACGTGCTCAGCCCCTGGTCACACACACCTTATACACATGATAGTGGGCCGCTCTGCATGTGTGCAGGATATAGATCCCTGGATTAGCAGCAGTGCAGTAGAAATAGAGATAAGATCGCTACATGTCTGCTAGTTCATGGGAATGACGTCCTGGCCCTATTCCTGTATCTGGAGACAGCGTTGCAGCGAGTTGCTGCTATTAATATGCTTGTTGTGCAATAGCTGCTGGTTGATTTGGACATGATTGGAACAGATCCAGACGCCGCCTCCGCCTGAGCGTTCCTTGCTCACCCGTTGCTTGTCGTCAGGAGAGGCCGAGTGCTGCTGTAGCTGCAGGACAGGAATTAGTGGCTGCATTGGAAAGAACTTGTCATCTAATAAAAGCTTTTTTTTTTTTTATTCATTTGTTTAATTGACTGACTTCATTATAAGTTCTTCTGAATTGTGCTCTCCCGGGAGAGTTCTGAATGTTTCATTTTACTAGTAAACGGAACAGGGCGAAATCTTGTTATAGTCTGAAGGGAGGAGGCCTGTGGGCACACAGTGCGTTATACGCCCCATGTTTACATTGGCACAAACAAGGAATACCCATTTCCCATATTCATGGTTTATTTCCAGGACACCCTGTGCTTAAACTGCTTTCCTGAGGCATCGAAGTCCTGATCAGCACTATAATGTAGATATCACACGGCCCCTAACCCCAGCTGTCAGGGTGGTGTACAGTATTAATACATACAGCTGTGTCCTGAGCAGCACTATAATGTAGATATCAAACGGCCCCTAACCCCAGCTGTCAGGGTGGTGTACAGTATTAATACATACAGCTGTGTCCTGATCAGCACTATAATGTAGATATCACACGGCCCCTAACCCCAGCTGTCAGGGTGGTGTACAGTACCAATACGTACAGCTGTGTCCTGAGCAGCACTATAATGTAGATATCACACGGCCCCTAACCCCAGCTGTCAGGGTGGTGTACAGTATGAATACGTATGGCCAGGATGAATACATGATTGTACACACACACACACACACACACACACACACACACACACACACTGGTGGGAAGGTCTCCCGAACCCAACCCCAGCTGTCAGGGTGGTGTACAGTATGAATACGTATGGCCAGGATGAATACATGATTGTACACACACACACACACACACACACACACACACACACACACACACACTGGTGGGAAGGTCTCCCGAACCCACAATAGACTTCTGGGTAAATTAATTTTGATTCTGAAATGTATATTGTAGAAAATAATGTAATTGTCAGCTTGGTGTTCCATGAGCAGCCAGTCATGCCTAATACATCTGGTTAGTTGTTATGAAGAGGTGAGCTGAAAACTGTCAGCTTGTCAGTGTAATTAATGTGGTGTTGTGACAAGATAGGCTTACTGTTCCACATGGTCTCACTGTTACCGATAGTTTTACCGGTTAAACTTGTCTGGCCGCTTATACTGGTGTTAGTCTGCCACCAGACACTGTATGAGAGCAGATGCTGCCCCCACCAGGCTCCTGGTTGGGTATGATTTACCGATTTTACGAGAACTCCGACAAGGTTGACGCCTACGAAAAAAATCCGACTGGATAAAAAATGAAGACCCAGCTGTCCGACACGTCAGTTGCTGGTGGCTGCTGCCTCCTGACCGCTCACTTAGGATCAGGACTCTGGGTAGCAGACAGAGTGTTGACTTTGTGCACTGGGTTCTGGTATAAATTTATTTAAAGGAAATAGCGCAGGGCACTTATTTATATAATTGCAAATGTACTTATTTTTGATATGTTGGTGAAAGACGTCTTTGTTTTTGAGATTAGGGGAAGAAATTTGTTTATTTTATCTTTGTTCGAGGAAACGCATGATTTCTGAGGTATATATCTGATACAATAAGCCTTTGTGAAGGAAGGCTTTTGTGTATCGTGATGTGAGGAAATGACTTGTTTGGGGTTTTGTACCTTTCTTTGGGAATGTGTATTCTGTGACTGTCTAAAGAAAGGATCCATATTAATCTCATGTCCGTTAGACCTTTTGATATGTGAGGGCCCAGCATCTGAAGGCACATGGAGGTTTAATTTGACTGCTGTTATATTTCCTCTGAGTCTAAAACAAGATGCAGAAAATAACAGCAAGTTTGATGCTATCACAGACAAGTGTAAATATTGTTAGCTTTGCATTGCATGTAAATCCATGTTTGGGTGAACAAATTGCATCCTGATTATAAAAATAGCTCAGATCTCAAGGGGGCTTGTTTATCCTGTGAGGCTGTGGTTAAATCTGTATAAAAAGCACTGTCTTGTGTTGAAAATTGTTTTTCTGATTCCGTCTGACCTGATCACTGATACCTTCAATCAGTGTGAGAGCAAATAAACATCAATTGCTTCAAAGACCTGCTTGAAAACATCTTCCATGCCGAAAATCCTGTGACCTACAGATTAGACTCAAAATCGAATCCGTTCCCGGCTGTTTCTGAGGTTTGGACCCAGAATCCAGTACCACCGCTCTGCCCGCTACCCAGCAGTCCTGGCCAGTGTGATAGGCCAGGGGGGATCCATGCACAGCAACCCTGATATATAGCGGGGGTACATTAGCAGCATCAGTTAACCAGAAGAAACCCAGTCCTAGATGCCGGTAAAGGAGTCCAGTGGTGGCAGCATTTGTAAGCTCCTCCTACTGCGATGAGAGGGCGCTTTTGGGATAACGAAAGTGAATGGTGGGAAAGTGAACCCACCCAGTTCCCAGTAACAACAGACAGAGTGGCATAGGTGGTCCATCCTGTCACACGATCCTATAAACGAGCGAGATCACTGATATTTCTCTCCACTCGATGCACAGAGGTGGGCTGCTCCGGTGATCCAATCTTCACCATTTCACATTGTATTTGTAAGCTTGCATTTTGCAGGATGAGTAGAGCTGACTGGCAGACTCATTCTGCGGTGTGGTTGCGGTATGTCCCAGCTACATGTGGAACAAGGCAGATATTTTGTGGAATGGGTTTGAACATTTTTCTGTATTGTATCCGGTGTGTGTCAGAATGCCAGTGTACAATGCGTTAGTCAGGGCGACTGGAGAGGTGTGTGAGATGAGTGTATAACAGACTGGAGTGCAGCCGAACTGTCCTGTGGTAGATCCCTGGGGACGGAGATACCACAGTCTAATCTACATCTACAGCACGCACCAATAATTTACTCCTGTCAGGGATGTATATAAGATGAATATCTAATTTATCACATCATATATGCATACATATACAGCTCGTGTTAGCCATTTCCATGCAGATTTTTCCGTATGTTGTGGTAATAACCCCAAGTTCTGTGGCACCTTTCTTATGTGAGCTGTAGAGTTTACAGTGTGAGGAGCCTTGTCGGTGGTTGCCCCATAATGCATTGTGCCGAGGTCACATGACTTCCATTCAGAGCTGTGTAGTGGTATTGGGTAAGGGCAGGCCTAACAGCTGTGTAGAAATAATACTTATCTAGCCACATATAGATGTGTAAATAAATTGTAATTAGGATTCTGTTTTCTACAAGCCTCTGTAATTTGGAATTTACACTCCCCTCTGTCTAAAACAGAAAAAGAACTCTCTTCTGACACAAGTCTGGTGATAAGGTACAGACTGCTCAAGTAGTAAAGCACAGCATTGTCAAATAGTGCCCTTCACCCAGTAATCTGTACCTAGGAGACTGCTACCCGGTGCCTAGTGCTTATCTGTACCTAGGAGACTGCTACCCAGTCCCTAGTGCTTATCTGTACCTAGTGCTTATCTGTACCTAGGAGACTGCTACCCGGTGCCCAGTGCTTATCTGTACCTAGGAGACTGCTACCCGGTGCCCAGTGCTTATCTGTATCTAGGAGACTGCTACCCGGTGCCTAGTGCTTATCTGTACCTAGGAGACTGTTACCCAGTGCCTAGTGCTTATCTGTACCTAGGAGATTGCTACCCGGTGCCCAGTGCTTATCTGTACCTAGGAGACTGCTACCCGGTGCCTAGTGCTTATCTGTACCTAGGTGACTGCTACCCAGTGCCCAGTGCTTATCTGTACCTAGGTGACTGCTACCCGGTGCCCAGTGCTTATCTGTACCTAGGAGACTGCTACCCGGTGCCTAGTGCTTATCTGTACCTAGGAGACTGTTACCCAGTGCCCAGTGCTTATCTGTACCTAGGTGACTGCTACCCGGTGCCTAGTGCTTATCTGTACCTAGGAGACTGCTACCCCGTGCCCAGTGCTTATCTGTACCTAGGAGACTGCTACCCGGTGCCTAGTGCTTATCTGTACCTCGGACACTGCTACCCGGTGCCTAGTGCTTATCTGTACCTAGGAGACTTCTACCCAGTGCCTAGTGCTTATCTGTACCTAGGAGACTGCTACCCGGTGCCCAGTGCTTATCTGTACCTAGGAGACTGCTACCCGGTGCCCAGTGCTTATCTGTACCTAGGAGACTTCTACCCAGTGCCTAGTGCTTATCTGTACCTAGGAGACTGCTACCCGGTGCCTAGTGCTTATCTGTACCTAGGAGACTTCTACCCAGTGCCTAGTGCTTATCTGTACCTAGGAGACTGCTACCCGGTGCCCAGTGCTTATCTGTACCTAGGAGACTGCTACCCGGTGCCCAGTGCTTATCTGTACCTAGGAGACTGCTGCCCAGTGCTTATCTGTACCTAGGAGACTGCTACCCGGTGCCTAGTGCTTATCTGTACCTAGGAGACTGCTATCCTGTGCCTAGTGCTTATCTGTACCTAGGTGACTGCTACCCGGTGCCTAGTGCTTATCTGTACCTAGGTGACTGCTACCCGGTGCCCAGTGCTTATCTGTACCTAGGAGACTGCTACCCTGTGCCTAGTGCTTATCTGTACCTAGGTGACTGCTACCCGGTGCCCAGTGCTTATCTGTACCTAGGAGACTGCTACCCGGTGCCTAGTGCTCATCTGTACCTAGGAGACTGCTATCCTGTGCCTAGTGCTTATCTGTACCTAGGAGACTGCTACCCAGTGCCCTAGTGCTTATCTGTACCTAGGTGACTGCTACCCCGTGCCCTAGTGCTTATCTGTACCTAGGAGACTGCTACCCGGTGCCTAGTGCTTATCTGTACCTAGGTGACTGCTACCCGGTGCCTAGTGCTTATCTGTACCTAGGTGACTGCTACCCCGTCCCTAGTGCTTATCTGTACCTAGGTGACTGCTACCCCGTCCCTAGTGCTTATCTGTACCTAGGTGACCGCTACCCGGTGCCCAGTGCTTATCTGTACCTAGGTGACTGCTACCCCGTCCCTAGTGCTTATCTGTACCTAGGTGACTGCTACCCGGTGCCTAGTGCTTATCTGTACCTAGGAGACTGCTACCCGGTGCCCAGTGCTTATCTGTACCTAGGAGACTGCTACCCGGTGCCTAGTGCTTATCTGTACCTAGGGGACTGCTACCCGGTGCCTAGTGCTTATCTGTACCTAGGGGACTGTTACCCGGTGCCTAGTGCTTATCTGTACCTAGGTGACTGCTATCCGGTGCCTAGTGCCTATCTGTACCTAGGTGACTGCTACCCGGTGCCTAGTGCTTATCTGTACCTAGGAGACTGCTACCCGGTGCCTAGTGCTTATCTGTACCTAGGTGACTGCTACCCGGTGCCTAGTGCTTATCTGTACCTAGGAGACTGCTACCCGGTGCCTAGTGCTTATCAGTACCTAGGAGATTGCTACCCGGTGCCTAGTGCTTATCTGTACCTAGGAGACTGCTACCCGGTGCCTAGTGCCTATCTGTACCTAGGTGACTGCTACCCCGTCCCTAGTGCTTATCTGTACCTAGGTGACTGCTACCCCGTCCCTAGTGCTTATCTGTACCTAGGTGACTGCTACCCGGTGCCCAGTGCTTATCTGTACCTAGGTGACTGCTACCCGGTGCCTAGTGCTTATCTGTACCTAGGTGACTGCTACCCGGTGCCTAGTGCTTATCTGTACCTAGGTGACTGCTACCCGGTGCCTAGTGCTTATCTGTACCTAGTGCTTATCTGTACCTAGGTGACTGCTACCCGGTGCCTAGTGCTTATCTGTACCTAGGGGACTGCTACCCAGTCCCTAGTGCTTATCTGTACCTAGTGCTTATCTGTACCTAGGTGACTGCTACCCGGTGCCTAGTGCTTATCTGTACCTAGGTGACTGCTACCCAGTCCCTAGTGCTTATCTGTACCTAGTGCTTATCTGTACCTAGGTGACTGCTACCCGGTGCCTAGTGCTTATCAGTACCTAGGAGATTGCTACCCGGTGCCCAGTGCTTATCTGTACCTAGGAGACTGCTACCCGGTGCCCAGTGCTTATCTGTACCTAGGTGACTGCTACCCGGTGCCTAGTGCTTATCTGTACCTAGGAGACTTCTACCCAGTGCCCAGTGCTTATCTGTACCTAGGTGACTGCTACCCGGTGCCCAGTGCTTATCTGTACCTAGGTGACTGCTACCCCGTCCCTAGTGCTTATCTGTACCTAGGAGACTGCTACCCCGTGCCCAGTGCTTATCTGTACCTAGGTGACTGC